>NC_089758.1:4349233-4461733 GCF_040412425.1 Macrobrachium rosenbergii
CTCTCTCTCTCTCTCTCTCTCTCTCTCTCTCTCTCTCTCTCTCTTCTCCCTCTCCTGTTCGGAAATGAACATTTCGACATTATTGAAAATTCTTCTTGAGCGTGCATACTTGGTTTATCTTTCGTTAGGGCACCGGTTATGTTTCACATTAAACATATATATATATATATATATATATATATATATATATATATATATATATATATATATATATATATATATATATTATCTTTAGATTTTAGGTAAAAAAAGATTTTGCTTATTAAGAGACACCCAGACATATTATTGATCCATTTGCATTTTAATTTGCAAATCACGTTCTCTTGAATGACTGAGCAGTTCAGAAATAATTCTTTCAGATTTATGTGAGTAAAAGTTTAAATTTTAAAATAAATTCTTCTATTGCAAAGAAAATTACTTACGACAATATCTAGATTAATCCGCAAGTCCTCAAAACCTGAAGAATCCTAATTATTTCGACCAGACGAAACATAAACTAAGCTTGATGTTTTTTTTTTTTTTATTAAAATTCGAGCATTTTAATCTGTTGTCATGGTTTAGAAAGAGGCTTTACGGGTGTGAGTGTCTTCATTTTGTACAGTGAAATACATCGAGATTCATATACTATCCATTATCGTTGAATATATATATATATATATATATATATATATATATATATATATATATATATATATATATATATATATATATACATATATATATATTTATATATATATATATATATATATATATATGTATGTATTTATATTTATATATATATTATATATATATGTATGTATGTGTGTAGCCTATATATATATGTGTGTATGTATATATGCACATATACTGTACATAAACACACAATTACATATATACATACATGCATACGTACACACACCACCCGCCTTTGGGAGGTGCAATCAACCAAAATGGTTTAGTGCTCTGTTCCACACGATTTTCCTCCCACCAGTCCACCCAGCCATAACGTATATATATATGCATGTGTGTATTTATGTATATGCACTTATGCATACATGTGTGTGTATATATGTATGTATGAATATTCATTTATAATATATATATATACATATATATATCAACAATATATATATATACATATATATATAAAGTATATGTGTGTGTCTGTCTGTAGAGGTATATATTTATATGTATACGTGATTTTGAACGAGAAAGTAAGAGAGATGATAAAAGAAATGAAAGGGAAAGAGCAATGTTGGGTTTGACAAGGAAGAGTCCGTGCTGGTGTAGAGTTTGTTATGAAACAGTTATGTGAAAAGTTTGAAAGTAAAAGAAAAAGCTTTGTGACGCACATACATCTACAAAAAGTTTAAGACCGAATCGATAAAGGCAACATGGAAGGTGCTGAAGTTGTATGGTATAAAAAATAATTGCTGAGAGCGATTAAAACTTTTTATGAGGGAAGCGAATTGGCTGTTAGAATATGTAAAAGGGGAATTATTGCTTCGTACAAAAGCACCCTTTAATCAAGGACGTGTCATGTCTCCAGGGTCACTTGAAATCTTTATGAGTTGATACGAGAAGTCAGGAAAAGGAATTTAGGTATAGGTGCAAAGTTTTGGGACAAAAAAATTATTGGGAAATGGGAGATAAAATGGGTGGTATTTGCTGGTGATAGATGACTGACTGGTGACAATGTAGGTTTTGAAGGTAAACATAAGCCAGGAAGGTGTAGTAATGAATGTTTATGTGGCGTTGATCTGTATAGGTGCTTGGGAGTAAGTATAGAGGATGAGAGTAGTTCAAGAGAAGTACTTAATAACAGGATAAGTGAAAGAAGAAAGGCAGCAGGATAAGTGCAGAAAATGGGAAGAGACCTGACATGTCAATGGAAGTCAAGACGGGACGCATGAATGGGTTGTTTAGTCAACGCCATGGCAGTGACTTTTCTCTGCAACTACCCCATGACACAAAAAAACGGCTTAATGTTGGAAAATATGTAGACAAGAGGAGAGGAAAGAGTTCTGAAAAAATTGGAAGGGTTACCAGTAAGATAAAGAGATACTACTTATGCATATATATATATATATATATATATATATATATATATATATATATATATATATATATATATATATATATATATATATATATATATATATATATATATATATATATATATATGATTATTATCACTTTTGTATGTGATTCATTTATCACACATTATCACAAGTGAAAAAGAAGAGACGGGGTGTAGGTCCTGACCGGTTTCGACTTTATTTCCAGGCCATTGACGAAGGACATACAGAGTATAAGAAGTCACAAATATATATACTACAGGAACAGTACTGACGAACATACACAACCGTTAGAGACTGCATACCCACCCACAGGCCGGTGTCGAGGTAGGAGTGGCCTTCAAAACTCAGTCCTTCGTCAATGGCTTGAAGTAAAGTCGAAACCGGTCAGGACCTGTGGTAGTGTGATATATATATATATATATATATATATATATATATATATATATATATATATATATATATATATATATATATATATATATATACATATACATATAGATAGATATTTATTTATTTATTTATTTATTTATATTACATGCATACATACATACATACATATATAATTACATACATAAGTACACACACACACACAACAGACATACAGCCGTTCGCACACATACTTCTCATCTCTATGGTGAGTTGCCCCTCTCTACCTGAGACAGCCTTTTTAAAGATCTACTTGGCTGCCTACCTGCCGTCTATCATGCCCTCCCCTGGGTCTATTCTCTGCCTAACTTCGTTTTGTGCTCCATTCTGTAAAGGGAACATGTTAAGCATTATTGATGGGGAAGCCATTCGCAAGGTTTTTATGAAATAAGAAATAATCTGCCCTTGAAATCGCTTGACGATATTCAAATTATAAACACCATTATTGAGAGACGTGGTTCAGCATGCTTGTTTGTTATAAATTCATTTTTCTAAAGTGCGTCTCAGTCACCACTGTGGAAATTTGTAATTGCATACCGTGATTTGGAAGTAATCTCTCTCTCTCTCTCTCTCTCTCTCTCTCTCTCTCTCTCTCTCTCTCTCTCTCTCTCTCTTTATACCTGCATGCATTATATACCTATATGCATTATATATATATATATATATATATATATATATATATATATATATATATATATATATATATATATATTCATATACAAATATAATTGTGTGTGTGCGTGCGTACGCGCGTCCGTATGATACGTGCTATAAATTTACATTTTCCCTTTAAATATGGATGGTGAAATTCACTTTACATATACCCCCAGATGGAACCGGGGACCTAAACTGTATTGGAAAAGCAGTACTTCTTTGCTGTCATGTAAAACCGAGAACGATTGAAGTGGATAGAAAATATCTATCGGAAAAGAGAGAGAGAGAGAGAGAGAGAGAGAGAGAGAGAGAGAGAGAGAGAGAGAGAGAGAGAAACGGGCCAATGATACTCGAGTGCTACCAAGCACCCCTCCAACTCCAAACGTCAGACCAGACGGATTGTTAACCACATTAGTGGAAGAGAAGGTCTAAAGAATATTCTTTGGACCTTGAGGGAAAGAGGTCCCGGAGAGAATTTCGAATCCCTTGGACCAACCAGAAGGTAGCTTGAGGTTGCGGCTCTCCTGGAAAAGATGGAATATTGAAAGGAAAGAGAGGAGAGTGTCTGTCGGCCTCTGGACAATCCCACCTTAATATATGGAGTTAGGAATTTTGGGCTCTTTGGCTATGTGTTTATTTGCTTGTTATATTAGGTACTTTAGTTTTTTGTGTTGATAAATTTATATTTTTCTGGTTGCACGAATGTGCTCTGTTGTGTGCTATTTATAATCATATGATAATAAAGCTTTATTCTCATTCTACTTTCTGACTGACAAATGCAAAATGACGCGCAGGTGGCAGATCATCTCAGAGTACAGCCGTAAAACATATGAAATTCCTATCCTTATGATGACCCATCCGAGGGAATTATGGCAAAGTCTATTTTATTTTCTCCCTCCTATTTTAGATAAAACGAAGGGGTCACAACTGTTTTATAGCGTGCACAGATGGTGCATACAAAGTCGGTTTGTTGTTACGATTAATGCTCTGTGCACTATCACATTAGAGTTTTTGTCTCTGCTATGTTTCTTATCTGTGTTACTTACAGAGGTTATAAAGAGCATAACAGCTTTTAAAAATTCAGCTATTTAACTATTTGATCTCATGAAAATGACAGCATGTTTCAATGGTGTACGAAGGTTTTCGTCATTGTTCCTATACTCATTTTTATTTAATTATCTTCGGCACTGTTATGTTGTTTATTTCAGAATAATGATTGTAATCAAGGCACAGGAATGCCATTAAGTAATAAATACTCGAGTTAGAGCAATAACCACCAGCGACTAATAATAAAACGAATCTCAAAATAGTCGCATTAGATCAAAATTAGTTACAATATAGTCTCATTTTTAAAATATCGGAATTACCTTGATGTATTAGATCACCTAGTGTTAGCAAATTACTGTTGATTGTATTGTTGAATTCTACCAATTATGATATCTTACTGTGTTGTAGTTTTTGGTGTTTGTTACTTCTTCTGCTCATTCTATTGAATGGACATCGTTCTCTGAAATGGCAGTCATCTGCAGAGAAGTATTGTTATAAAGCGTTGTCTTTATTTAATAACTGACGCACTATTCTTCTTGTTTTTTCCTCTTAAACTCTGCTCAGGCACCGTCGGTGGCCAAAATTGTTGCGACACAATTCATAGATATTATCCAGTTGTTAATGAAACTGAACAGTTTTTTTCTGGAGAAAACACAAGCTCAGGAACCAGGTGGTTAGTTTATTGTGATAAATTGTCCTTGATAATTAATGAACCCGTCCATTCTTGGTGAAGAGGTACCAGATACTTTAGATGTAGATGTAATGTCACAATGCTCTTGTGGAGGCAGGGCATTCACAGGCGGCAAAGTTATATTTTACAGAAACAGAAATTAGCATTATTCGTTTCCGTGGATTTAGATATTGTTTTGTGCGTTGCTTTAAAAAATGTCCATTTTTAATAGATTGTAATATTAGCAAAGCATAAGATCTCTCATTTGATAATATATTTCTTTGAAATTAATTTCTAGAAATGAGTTGGTGAGAGAAGAATAGGAAAGCTAAATGAAAAAGACTAGCAATCGGGTACCTCACTACTTGCAGGGCTAAACTGACAAGAAACCCAACCAGCAAAAATGTAGGTCTTCTGTTTGAAGAGCAGCGGCATTTATAAATGCGTAGAAGCATTTAGTTTTCTGAATAATGCATTTTTTGGGTAATTGTAAACTAAATCTTTTAAGTAAGCAAAATGGTAGGCTATTTCTGAATTTTCGTACCATCGGAATTTCATCAGTTGTAATGAAAAAAAAAAAAAAATATATATATATATATATATATATATATATATATATGTATATATATATATATATATATATATATATATATATATATATATATATATATATATATATATATATATATATATTAAATGGATGTATTTATGTATATATGTGTGAGCATAACTCTGAAACTCACTGAGCAATTTCAACCAAACTTGGTATACAAATGACTAGCACCACTAGCACCACTAGCACCAAAGGGCACCAAAAGGGGTTGGGGGTGGGAAGGGCTTCCATGAAACAGGGCTGGTTCTGTGCGTGAAACGGGTCGGGTTATTCCCGCAGACTTAGTAGCTAAATAAACTTTACGAATTTATCATACCTAAGTTTGGTATACATATGACTTACTATGTGGAAAAGAATACTGTGGAGGTAAGACATCAATGGCACCAAAGGGGGTGGAGGTTGGGTAGGGGGTGACAGAGAGAGAGAGTGAGGGGGAGGGGAAGTGAGAGAGAGAGTAGAGGGGGTGTTTGAGAGAAGAAAGAGAGAAAGAGACAGGGAGGGTTGGAGAGAGAAAGAGAGAGGGAGAGAGAGTGAGGGAAAGAAAGAGTGAGCGAGAGAGGAAGTAAGAGAGACAGAGAGTAGAGGGTGTGTTAGGGAGAAAAAAGAGGGAAAAGAGAGAGAGAGAGAGAGAGAGAGAGAGAGTTAGTTTACCGGTTGTCATTCAGGTATCCTGGGCGGCGCTGGGTTGGTCAGTAAGTATATATATATATATATATATATATATATATATATATATATATATATATATATATATATATATATATATATATATATATATATATGCATAAAAGGACAGACGGATAGCACGTACATTTTGCTAGGTTTAAGTGAAGTTTTTCTCCATCTTCATTGTGATGGGATATCCATTAATTAGCCCCCTTCCTCTCCACTTTCCTCCCCTTCTCAGAGTGAGGAAATGGACCAAAGGGAAACCTTTTGTAGTTGTGGCTTTGGGGGTCCTTAATTACTCTTTCTTATTATATGGATGATATATTTAGCCATTGTGGAAGGGAAGGAGAAGCTACGAAAGCTAAATACTTTTTCCCCCCGGCTCTGCGAGGCCGCCAGGTCTGCTCTGCTCTGCCTTGCTCGTCTGTATGTCAAGGATTTTGTTGTTTCACGGAGGTTTGATGTTATATTTAGACAGCTGTCTGTTAGTTCCCGGAGAAATTCCGGAAGTAAGATATGAAAGTAGGTTGTGCATTGTTTTGTGTAGCCTATACCAGTCAGAAATACGAACTCATGACAGCGGTCAGTATAGAATTTCTGTTCTTGAAGTTTGTTTTTGGATCTTTTTCCAGATGGAGGCTCTGATGAGAATATCTTCAAGCACAGTGATGAGGTTTTGCTTGAAATTAGCATGGTAGTCTTATTTCTGTTATTTAGTTTTCCATTTACATTTGAGGCCTGTATGTCCTTGCATAGCAAACACTGCATTTTAGAAATTATGAGCTTTTTGCAAGTTGTAACTGATTTGAATTTTAGATTCTTTTTCTTGTTATTTTTACCTGGCTAATGGTAGGAATCTCTTCGAGAAAAAACTAAATTAAATATATCGAATATATATACTTAATAGAAAAAAAGTTTTTAATGTTTTTGGAATTATAATAAAAAAAAAGGTTTTAATGTTTTTGGAATTATGTTTCCATCTAAAAATTACACCTTGAAGGACGGAGGTACTTTATTCGTAATTGCTGATACATAATATAATCCTTTCATTTTCAGGTAATGGATTTTCCTTTGTCGCCGAAAACCTGTGATGGAATTGGTATGTAGTTGTAATCTATTTTGGTTCTTTCCTTTGTTTAGTGGGGTTGGGGTTGGAAGTTGTACGTTCATGAAAGTGCATATTTGCCTACAGAAATTTAACTTTGAGGAGATCCTTTGTAGACTAAAGAGTATTTATGCAGGCAAAACTGAGAAACTTCATTCCTTTCGTCATATTCGGAGTTTTCTTTTAATTTTGTAAGGTAATTGATTATGATCGAAGGAAATTTATTTTTAAGAAAAAAAAAATATATTAGTGTAGACATCTCGAGCAAAACTATAAGGAATCGAATTTGAAAGAAAAAAATATGCGTTTCATGCCAAGAGGAAATATGATTTGTACTTATAAATCAGTAGTCAGTTAAACCTGCTCAATTGGTAGTGGAATCGGAAGGGCGATGAAAATATGACTGAAACGGATAAATTTTTTAGAAAATAATAAGGATTCTTGTAAATGTAATCATAACCGTTTTTATATAGTACTCTGCAACATAATAGCTTACTGTAGGTATCGTTATCATCATAGAAAAAATAGACGCGCATTAAGAAGCTATACGGTAAAACAAAGTAACATGTTATTAATATAGTGATGATTGTCTACTTTTTTTAAGGAGGTAGCTACTAGCGGCAGGATAATATTTAAAAAAAAATAAATCGGATCTTGAAGCAAGGATTAAGAGACAGTAATTGCTCAAAAACCTACATATACACACACGCATACACACACACACACGAACACACACGCACATATATGTGTATACATGTATATATATATGTGTGTGTGTATTTAAATCTGTATGTATATATGTATATACAAATGAACACTAACGTATACTTAATAGCCATATCATCGCAGCGATGATTGATGCAGTAGGCATTTCGTAAATCACACGCACACAGACCCACACATATGTATGTATTATGTGTGTGTGCGTGCGTACATGCATGCGTGAGTGCATGTGATTTACGAACCACTTACTGCGTCAGTCATCGCTGAGATAATATAGCTATGAAGTATGAGTAAGTGTTTATTTGTTTCGTTCTTTTAACAATAGCAAGATAATAATAATAATAATAATAATAATAATAATAATAATAATAATAATAATAACAATAATAAAATGGTATTATTCAAATTTCTTTGTTTATCATTGTATATATACAGTAGACCCTTCCTCTTGTCTGTCTCCTCTTTATTTCGGTTAATTTCGTCCTCACATTGCATTCAGAGGGAAATGAGATGGTCACCCTAAGTGCAACGCATTCACAAAGAAAAACTGTCAATGGTCTCGCTCCCTCAAGCAATAGCATGCTTGTGAAAGGGAAAGGTTGTTATTTCTTCCCCAGGGTTCTCCGGAACAATGTCTTTAGTGGTGCTCAGGCAATTTGATTTGAATACACGTGAAGTTTTTCATAGTCTGTATGTCAGGTGCCGAAAAAAAGTATACCTTAGTTTAACCAGACCACTGAGCTGATTAACAGCTCAGATGCCGAGATTATTACTTCCATAACATATTAAAAAAAAGCGGCATATTTTAAATTAGTCGAAAAACTAAAGGAGATTGACTGCTGCTGACAAATACAGTGTCCTTGTGTGCCCGTGTATGTTTATTCGTGGCTTTAAACCGTATATGCAAGTCAGTTTTAAATGAGAATAAATATCCAGTATAACGAAGTAATGTAAAACAAGTATATGCCTCTATGCGTCTGTTCATGATTAAGCATCATGTATGTAATTTGAGATTTAAAATGAGAACAAAATAATATTCATTATACTAATGGAACAAATAAAACAATAGTAGTCTATGTGTATTGATTGTTAACATCATTTATTAAAAATGAATAACAGCAACTCCTCTACTGGACGTCTTTTTTAGGCGTTTCTTATTTCACGTTTCTATCAGCAAGCCAAATATTGCCAGAGCATCGTATGTTGGCGCCATGGCTACTATAGAGAACTGAGCAAAAGAACTTTATCGTTAGTGATAAAAGTATGGCTGCACAGGTCTACCTGTGCAGGCAAACCTTCGCTGGTATAATTTTGGGCCCGATGCTAATGTTAGTTTTTGTTAATAAACTTTTTTTTCTAATTGATAATTGACATTTTTACCATATATTTATTAACATCAGTCATACGTATCCAACAGATATTTCAACGTGACAGCATTGGCAACTTTTTGTTGTAAACAGAAAATGATTAAACGTGAAAAGATATAAGAAAAAAGATAAGAAACAGATAATGGCGACAGTCGTGGATAATGTTTCATGCGTTATTTTCAGGTAGACTTAAAACGAACGGTTTAAACACGAAATTTATATCGGCAGAGAAGGGCAGAATAATGAGCATGAGAACTGAAGGATGGGAAATTAGAATCTGATCGAGGTCATGAACAGGAAAAGGAGCAGGAAAATGAGGCTAAACAGAGTCCCTCCAAAGACATTGACACGATATCCTGTCAAGGTTGGACGGATTTTGCTCGGTCACTCCCAACTTGTGAATTCCTGTTATTTCATTGTGCTCTTTGTTATTACTGAAACCTTGATATTGCTTCCAGGAATTAATTTTCTGGGGAACTGTGTGAGGCAGCCTTGTAATCAGTAGCAATTGGGTTGGAATATCTCATAATACCCCTTTACAAAGGATATGCAAAGTTTGAAGTATACTTCGGCAGATAAATAACATGATATTTGCTAATACGAGATATTCTTGGGATGGAGATGCTACCGGTATCGTCTAAGGAGGCTGTGAAACATCTATAGACGATGTATCGTCTATGTAACACACTGGTCCTCACGTGTAGTTCCTTTGAAAATTGTAGGTGAATATTCATTATACAAAAATCCAAGACATTTTCAATAAAGTTAGTGGGTTATTGATTATGGAACCGTAGATATTTAGTGAAGAAAACTGCACATTCCACAGGTCTCTCGATATAGTGAACGTGTAATTCTTCTTATGTGCATTTTATAGCAGTCTGAGCAAACCCTTCCCACAAAATTGATAATAAGTATCGATTAAGAGTTGGCAAGCCCTCAAGTAAAGGTAAAAATAAATGAGATGTATAACAAGGGGTGCGTCAATACTCGTTGGTGCCACTTCGTGGTGTTCCTTCTGTGAGTAAAGAAACAAAGTATAAAATACTGGGATGGTTAAGGAAAAACTATAAAATTAGGCATTGTGATTTCCTCATAGAAGACTGGCACTTGATAAAAAAGGACAGTGTTGAAGATGTGTACTGTAATAGAAAAATGAATTCTTCTTTAATTTTTTTATTATTGTATACGACTACATGGATATATGTTCAAATTAATTTTGAACTTACTTCAACATATGTTGCATGTTCAAGAGTTCTATTCCATTTCCATTCCAGTTGCATCCTACCGATTAGTGGAAAAGAATACTGCTGTGGATGGAAGGAAAAGAACTTCTTGCTTAGGGTCATGGGAACAATATTCTTCTAAAATAAATATCGGGTCGAGCTTGCCTTGGGTGCAACAGATTTTATACAAGGTATTGCGATAGAGCGATTTTTCAAAATCTCTGCGGAAATTTCGTGTAAAAATTGTCATATTCACTGATAATAAAGCAGTATGCACACTAGTAAAAACTCAAGCATATAAGCCATGTGATAAATTCTCAACAAAAGGTGAAATTTAGGTGGTGTAAAAAACCAGTTTTATGGATAAAACGTACTCTCGAAGCACGATATTAGGGCAGCGTTAAGGTCAGGCTACGAAGTCTTGTAAACCAGGATACTTCTCAGAAACGCAAATTTGATTTTTGAACGAACACTTTTAGATTTACATGAAAATGACTAATTCCATATTGGGGAGGAAAATTTAAGCAAAGATATAGTATTCATTTGATTAAAAAAATTAAGCAAAGATATATTATTCATTTAATTACTTTCATATTTTACTTCCGATGCTTTCGTTGCAACCATTGTTTTCAACGCCTAGCAAGATTAACGATTGTTACATTGAACTTTGTTATTATTGGAGGAACTGTGTTCGATATGATTTTATTAAAAGGAAATCTATTTGTGGTTAATCAATGCCTTTTCTTGTGAAAGCTAATTTAATATTTACTAAGATAAAAAGTATGCAAAAGAAAAAATCTTCGGCATGATTTGCAAGCAGTTCTTTTTGTTGATAGTAGAAATTTTCATAGTGCACAAGGCTCAGAATTTTTAAGTTGTTGTTGTGAAAATTCACCATTTTGCTATTCATAATGTTTGTCTTGTATTTGTAGTTTCAGTTTATATGCCAATTTTCATCTTTTTACAACTTTATAGCGGTAAAAAGGTAAACTTTATGAAAGTTTTGCAAAGCAACGTTTTAGGGGCCTTTTAGTAGTTAGGCATATTGATAGATTGTCGTCTGTTAACTAGGAGATGAAAGCCGGATCTCTTGATCAGAGAGTTTTTGTATTAGTAAGATCATAGCTCAGACTTAGAGTGCTCTCACATTAAAGCTAGAATTACCCGTCGATAGTTTATGCTTTTTATGCAACAGATTATATTTAGATGTTAATCATTCGATTGTATAACGATGACTAATACTAGAAAGTGTGGGCGGACAAAAAGGAGGACTCTTTTAAGCGCGAGCCATTGAACACCAGGGACTTCATGCACCTGGTAGCTATCATCGATTGGATAGTTTAGAACCCTTGATGCTTCAGAAAGTAAACATCGACAGAGTATGGAACTGATTTCCTTCATGCATTGAAGACTCATTAACGGGACAGATTAGTAAACACAAGTTCGTTCGTGACTTCAATAATTAAGGAAGCAGAGTGGATGTGTTTCTTGTATTCATGAACAACATTGGCGCCAGTACTCTAGTATTTTCATTCAAAGCTTTAATTGATTCAGTAACATGACTGGCGAGGATTGTTTGATTGGACCTTGCTTGTTGCTTTCGAAATTGTCTGTATAATACTTTTATATACCTTCACAAGTTCGTGGATTTGTGCTCTTAAGGTTGAATACTTGATAAAAAAAAAACCAACATTTCCACTTTCTGTTGTCTGCAGAAGTAAAATGCAAACATTTGAGTATGGCAACATATTTTTTTCCGTTTATGGGAAATATCCTTTATGTAGGAAGATTTCTCTAATACTTTTATGCCTTTGGCAGCTTTACGATGTGACAGAAAGCGCCTCCTTAGCACAGATGCTCTCACGTTTTTCCTTACCATTTTCCTTACCACTTTTTCATATTCTTGGTTTTTTATATATCTCCCTTTTACTAATTTTCTTATTTTATTTTTTATCTCACATTGCATTGCCTCCGTCGCTCGCACTTGAGCAGAATTTGTTCGTCGAGTGCTCATTAGAAACTGTACGTACAGGCAACGCCATTCTTGTTAATATAATGACGTACGATCAGCAAACAAGAGTGCTGGAAATCGAAGGAAGCGAACACAGAACTTTCTGCCAAGCATACACTCCTTTTACCACGTAGGTGCTGGTACTACCTGTTTTTCTGATGCAGTCTGTGCTTTTCAGTAGAATTGCGATATTTCTCGGCCCACGACATGTAGCAAGCATTATGGCTTACCAAGGTACATATAGTGGAACTTCAGGCTTGCTAATATCTTGGTTATTTCTGTTAATTTTACAAGAGTGGCGTATTCATGCGAGATTTTTTTTTTTTTTTAATTTCCTGATTGTTATTCTTTTGAGAGAGGAAATTTATTGGAAGTATATAAAAAATAATGTCTTCCAAGATTGCTCTGTGGCTTCTGACTTGTCAAATCTCTTTCTTCACGTGTGTAAGGCCGAAGTCCCTGACTCGTCAGTTGGTTCTTGTTCTCAGCCATTGCATCCATGCTGTTCAATTCTGGCGTCCGGATTCTTTTAACAGTGTCTCTTGAGAGGCAAATGGTTCCCTTCTGTTTTTGCTGCACCATATTTTTTTCTTACGCTGTATAAGCCACCTCCTTAATTTAAACTAATTTTTGGGTATGATATAGTGTTTCGTTGTCCGTCGCTTTGTCCTTTGGCCTCTATGGTAAATATATATATATATATATATATATATATATATATATATATATATATATATATGTGTGTGTGTGTGTGTGTATGTATGTATATACGTACATAGACAGTGTGTATATATATATATATATATATATATATATATATATATATATATATATATATATATATATATTGCCTGATATATATATGGCTAAAAATTTTGTGTATTGCCTTTTCAAATATTAAGCTTATTAAAATTTTGTGTTTCTTTTGTATATATTTAAGATAATATATTAATATTTCAAATTACAGCGAGCAGTGATATATATATATATATATATATATATATATATATATATATATATATATATATATATATATATATATATATATATATCCTGTGGGTGAAAGTCGTCAGAATGTTACAACCTTGTAATATCTTGGCAAGTCATTTGGGATGAAGTTGCCGTCAGCCCCTTGCTGTATTTCTTGTCCCTAACGATGGCATCCGTTTACTTGGGGGTAGACTGGTGGGGTGCTGTCCAGAAGCGTTCCACCCACCGACCAGGCGTGAGTCGATTGCTGCATCATTCAGATGAATCGCCCACTTTGGCCGAGTGTGTGTGTGAAAAATAATAGTGAATTTCTGTAGTCACTTACGCGCAGTCTCTAGAACTTAATATAAATTCGGTAAAGTCTCTTTTCCTTAGAACACACAAGTTCGGGAGAGATAACGGTGACCAGGGCAATTATGTGGGGAAGAGCCTTTCATTCACAGCGATACCTTTCACCGTATGTAGCGTTGTACTAAGGCTGTATACGCTTTCTCTATATGTTAAGTTTGCGATTGGACTTGATAATTAATTGTCAATCTCTAGTTCGTAATAATTTGTTTTTTTATGCTCCTAAACTAATGAAAGCTGCTAATGAAATGATCATTGTCGGTTCCTTAAAGATAAAGTCAGTGGAGTTTCCTGCTTCAAAAAGTGAATAAATGATTCAGAATCTCGCCCATCAGAGAGCTAGTGTTGCTCGTGGTTCTAGTTATAGTGTTAATGTCTTCTTCTTCTTCTTCTTCTTCTTCTTTTAACGTGCTTTTTTTCCATTTGTATGGGGTAAGCACGGTGCCTTCTTTTGGAAGGACTTTGATTTGGCTTTGGGGTAGACTTTGCAGTCTCGATCGGCTGCCCTGCCTGTCATCGCTTAGACCCCGGTAGCGTATGTACATGTATTGTACCAGTCACCAGCGCCCTTTCTCCCAGCAGCGAAGAGTCGTTGCGCGGTTAGGTCGACAGTCGAGACGTGTGAAGTGTTAATGTATGGACTGTATATCATCGGACGCTGACCCCCAGTTATATGTTTGTTACGAAATGTCCTCAGAGACATTAAAACGTATCAGTTTTAATGTCTCAGTTTGTGACTGTTATGGGTTATTTTGTTCAGATTTCGACAGCATGAAATAAGTTTGAGGATTTTCCATAAAAAAAAAATTATCGTAGGTTTTGAAGAACAAACTTCCTTCATTTTCTCAGGGCAGAATAGTTTTGTTTGTAACGTTCAAAAGGTTAATCCTGACTCCAGAATTCCCAGGTTTACATTCGACATAGGGACGTAAACAGCGTAACGATAAGTAAAGCTTATAAATTATCTATCAGTAATTCCAAACCCTTCCTCCTTAGGGAAATTATTCGCAGCCAGTCTATTATGAAATCGCAAAAGATGTTTTGCAGTGTGGCTGGCTGCCCAATCTAGCCGTTCCATTTCCGTAGTCTTCTTTTCTTGGTTTGTTTACAGCATGGTAACGACCTTGATTATAAAAAAAAAAGATAGATAAAGGAAAATGTATGGCAGTCATGGATACGATAAGCTACTGTGTAGCCTCTTGAAGGTCAATGACGCTATTCCAGAAACCTTAGTGATCAATCAACTTGGCTCGTTTCATTATGTATAGCCTACACGTATACAGTCGATGTGAGCCGTCGGCTACTTTGAAAAGTAACTGAATGATCGGTAATTCTACGATCAAATCCGCTATGAACAATGCATCATATTCGAGGCGTAAGCCTTTCTTTTTCTCTTTTATATAACATTATGGGAGTGTCCTTGTGTGCTCCAAGCAGTGGTACCATACTGTGTAATTTTGCTGTGTTCATATTAATGGATTGTGTAGAGAATATGTGAGTGGTTGATGCACCCGGTGCGCTCCTTTGTTTCCTTTCGTATGCTGTAAGTTGTGTGTTTTGTGTATACTAAAACTATGAGGGTAAACCTTTGAAACTAGGACAGTGATGATGACGGTGATTAAAGGAAAGGACATGAAAGTTTTCAAGTATTTTAAAGGTACTTGTTGAGAGAGAGAGAGAGAGAGTTAATATCACTTGCGTAAGAAATACATCGATCTTTTTTTCCTACTGCGTCATTGTGTAATGCTATATGGCGTCGCACTTTTAATAAATATTAGGAATAGAAAAATGTGCCCAGTAGAGTGCTGTAAGCATGGAATTTGTCTGAAAACTTGACTGTCAAAAGTGTGTTGCTTAAGGTGGATACACACTTCCCGGTATGATATATATGTGAAAATTTACAAGAAGAGGAGCGCCTGACCTTTGCGTCTGAGCTTGTGGATGAAAATCCTTTCTTATGAAGCCACTGGCGCATTCGGTATTCGATATACTTGTACTGTACAAGGAAATCTGGCAGGTATACCTATACTTAACTGTGTAACGGCCCTTAGTTTGCCATGTTTTAAAGGCCCAGTATTGTGGGTTGAATTCATCTTTCTTATTAATACGCAGTTGGAAGATAACTTAAAAAATATATATAATATTCAATTTCCTGAAGAAGACACTAATGGCATTAACAGCAGTCTGCCAGTCTAAATAGTTTGCGACCCGTTGTGTTCTCAGTCGGAAGGCCGCGGTACCCTTCGTACTTCTGGCTTGTAAGCATTTTGTATACCATAAAACGAAGTCTTTCCAAGTAAAGGTAGATATATCGTTCGATGATATATCCGTTAAGAGTCACTAATTAATTACATCAGTTGTATCTCTTCGAAAAGCACCTCAAATGAGTTAGCCATCTGGCTCTCCGAGAGGTGGGGATGGGGTGGAATCTATCATCCTTCCAGAGTCCCATTGAATTAGTGCCTCGTGACTGTTACGGTCTGATAGCTTGAACTGCTGACGGATCTTGGAGTTGCACTGAATAACTGATTCGATGCAAGTCTTCGTGTCGGGTATGAAATACATATTTGGCAGCTGTGCCCTCTCATCATAATGTCATTAGCTCTTAATGATAAATGAAGTTGATATTAATACGTAAATAATACTAAATAGAAATATATCATCACTATTATTATGCTGAAAACTTTATGATTGCATGTTAAATATATTATACGGCATCCTAACATCTTCGTAGTATTTTCGAGACAAAACAAGGTTCAGTGTTTTTGTGACCACCTTTGTTTAAAATTCCAATCTTGCGGCTGCAGAATTGATGTCTCTAGTAACAATCTTTGCCAGGCATGAGTGTCATCCCTTTGATATTTCTCTGTTGTCTTACATATTATGTCGTCCGGCCGGCCAATGAAGAATTAGAGGAATTTATTTCTGGTGATAGAAATTAATTTCTCGGTGTAATGTGGTTCGGATTCCACAATAAGCAGTAGGTCCCATTGCTAGGTAACCAGTTGGTTCTTAGCCACGTAAAATAAGTCTAATCCTTCGGGCCAGCCCTAGGAGAGCTGTTAATCAGCTCAGTGGTCTGGTTAAACTAAGGTATACTTAACTTACATATGTTGTATTTGAAAATTGCTGACATATCAGTGTAGTTTTTACGTGAACTAATTTCAGTTTTGACCCTTACTTTGCGTGGATTGTTATTGCTGTTATAATTTTTATTCGGATATGCTAGTGCAAGTAAGTACATCCTTTCAGAGTCTATGTATTCGGAAAGAGAATGAACCTGTAGTGGAAACAGTGAGGTCGAGTTCTGTCTATATTAACCTTATTTGAAATCTTTTATTATATCATGTAGATGAGGCAATCATTTCAATTCATATTTTGGCAGGTTTAGGCCTAAGACAAATATGAGACTAATTTTGAGTGATTGATTAGATCTGCTAAAAATCTAGATGCTTATGGAAATTATAATTCTTAATGTGTCCATTTTTGCTTAAAACGAAATTGGAGATGGGTGTTTACAACCCACGTGCATTAAAGCGTTTATTTTTATTCGGTGAATAATATTCTGTATTAGAAAAAGGTAGTCTCTTCTAAACAGTGCTTGAAAGCAAATAAGAAATGTTGCAGATACGCATATGTATCAAGTAAAGCTTCAGTTGAGGTAACTCTGTGGTAATTATTAGGAAACTAATATTTTTTCTAATTAATGGTATATTGTTCACTGTTAATCTGTCCTTAGGGTTTTGGCCTTACGGTATACGTCATAGTAGTTTACAAAACAAAATATTTTGGAATTGACCTAAGAGTGTGAAATAAGGTATCAATATTTGCTATCAAATCTAGCAATGTTCGTATCTTAACATACAAGTTTAGAATAACAGAAGAATATGAAAATACATAGGTTAAGATTAGTGGTGATAGCGGTAAGAATTACCAACTTTCAGCAGTACAACTTTTCAAATACGCATAGAAAACGCTAACTCGACAAAGGTATACCAGGAAGGTGACTTTTATACTATGCCGCTTTCTTTCGTAAGACTTTTACCATTTAGAGAATTCTCTTTGATTTTGCTTGCTAACAAAAGGAGTGAACTACGGTGGCGCCTAACGAGGATCTTTGAAAGTCTAAGGAAGAACTATGTTAAGCGCGGGGGAATAAACCATGGTGTTGGTTTTACTTAAGAGAGTATAATAGCTGGTGTTGTTGTAATTCTTATTACGAAACGAACGTTGTTGGTTTCCTACCCTCACTGAAACTTATACCCCTTTGAGAGAATCACCTGATTAATATATATATATATATATATATATATATATATATATATATATATATATATATATATATATATATATATATTATATAGATATATATATATATATATACATATATATATATATATATATATATTATATAGATATGTATATATATATACATATATATATATATATATATATATATATATATATATATATATATATATATATATATATGTTTGTGAAATATCGTATTAATAATCTACTGATTTGACAAAACATTTGAATGTATTAAATTTTGTCTGAAATAGTACTGTAAAAGCTAGCATCTTTTATATTAGGAGAGGGTTTATGCGTCATCTGTTCTCTAGTAAATGCCAAAGATCTTATTTTCCAACCGCTCTGTATCATATCTTCCCCCAACATATTCCAAAAAAGTATTTTGTAGTCAAGCCTGATAAAATTTCCCAACTGTTCTTTGCAAGAGCCCATTGGGAGAAGTATGTTGTGCACACAACTGTTATGTGATTGAATACTTTTAATTACCTTTAGTTTAGCAGTCTCTCTCTACTCCACTCTTGAAGGTGACAAAAATAGTGTATCTTTTCTAAGGCCTGTTTGCCCACCAAGACATGGTCCTCTTCCTCATTTTCTTCGTCATTCGCTCTTCTAATAAATTCCTGATAACGAAAATCCATTACATATTGTACGTTTCGAATCCTGAGCATTTCGTCCGAGTTTGCCATCTCTTTCTAAATACGCCTGAATTAAAATGTTGAAACAAGACATATTTTACCATATCACCGTATAAGTGTGCAAGTATGATACATATAAATCGTCTGTCAGGATGTTTCCACAATACAATCAAATATTTCATAAACACACGTCGGAAACGTTTCGCATACATAACACAAATAGGTTGGCAAGTACTGGATAACTGTATGAAGCACTGGTTCGGTCTGCCAAAAAGTCGCTGACCTGTATATTGCGTCTTATAATGTGTGTGTGTGTGTGTGTGCGATACATTCACCCCTATATAGGCTACACCTCTCTCACAACCTCGACTCGCCCACTTTCCCAACAGTGCTCTTTACTTTGCTTCACTATAACGTTTGTTCTCCATCTTTGAATTCTAATCATCTCCTCTCCATGGCCCCCCTTCTGTGAGTTGAGAATTTCAGTAACTTATTCTTTCTGATTCTGCTTCCAGCACTAGATCAGCTGTATATGGCTGCGCTCAGGTCCTCTTTTCAAGTTTTTTTTCCTCTACTGTAAAAAATAGTGCTCTCGGGTGTTGGAACTTGTTGGGCATTAACAATAATTCAAGTACTAATGTACTCGCAGTTATCTGTACTCTAGATTTTGTGCCATATGAAACAACATCACTGGCTTGATGATTCTTTCAGTGTCCTCCCTTTTCTTAATGGCTGTTCAATTACCTGAGTTGTTATTCTGTCGGATGCAGCCTTACGATAACCATATGTATCACACATCTTCCGGCTCCGGAATGCGATAACAGCCCTCTAATACTTTTCATTATATCACCATTTATTTATTGCGAACATTGATGTAGTTCTCCACGCAGGGCAAACCAAAGCAAACACGGTCGACTGAAGCGGTCTGGCAACTATCGCTTAGCGTGTCTCTCGGGGATTTGGTTCCCATTTTAATGGGTAGGATGTGCGATAGTGACTTTGAAGTTGAATTAGATCTAGATCGTCTAAAGCGCGGACCAAACGTTCGAGTGAATCCGCAGCTGCTGACCACAGCATCCTGAAGACAGAATTAATGACCCTCAACCAACGAATTACTTTGTGATAAATTTTTGAGAAATATTTCCCGAAATAAATTTTTTTGAGGGGTGAATAAATTGTGTTCTTGTGGAACTAATTTTCTTCCTTCGTCCTTGGACCAAATCAGATCACATCCACTTGTACAAAATTGACCTCAAGCTTAAAGGGAGTGGGTCGAATTTAAAATTAACAGTTTTTAGAATTTATGAATAAAATAGCATTTTTAATTAAAATTATTAGACTCGTAGTCGTGTTGTATTGTTTTAGGCAGTTTTTTAACAATTTCAGTATTCGATAACACTCATGTTAGATCATGGATTTATAATACAACCCTTTACATTTCGCATAGTTCATTTCCTGTGGCAGTCTCATTAAAAAGACTGCCTCTGTTGCTCATTTCTCTGGCATGGAGCATGACTGCCAATTATGGATTTCAACATCACTTTTTCCAATATTCCACTATTCACCCTATGATGTATCTTTTTTTTTCGTTGTGTGTGATTGCTGCTATATTTAGTTCACACTTTTCGGGCCCCATATCTTCCTTTTAGTATGTTTTCATATTTTCAGTCAGTTCATCAGCGACTGCTTCCCCAGCTGCGTTTTTCAGTCCGCTTGTTATTTCTGATGGACCACCTTCCATCTTAAGGATTTGCCTGATGTCCTCAAATGTTGCATTCTCTATTGAGCCTTCTGCCATGTCCCTCTGTCATTCCCTTCAAATCACCAGGTAGGAAAGGCTTACTATCACAAATATTGTAACGATATCCCCAGAAGTAGTAATAGTATTAGGCCTAATGACAGTGTGTAACAAGAGGAAATTACTAATAATCGTAATGCTACATATTTTACCACGGAGTAAAATATAGAAAAGTTATGGTAATGAACACTTGCGTTCCCTTTCTTATGTAATAAACTAAAATGATCTAATTTAAAACACACACACACGACCTGATCCAAAGACAAACGGTTGCTCTTTTAGTATAGTTGCCGATAAAGCGTTGGAGATGATTATAGTAAAGTTGTTTCATTCGCCACGGATGTCAAAGGTTACGTAATTATCACCGGGAGAGTAGAGATTATGTCACTGTTTTACGTCCAGCTGTTTTGTGATAGGATGATCAGAAATCGAGGGCTTTTTTAAATATGTAATAACCGCAATAAAATAATTATGTTCTTTATGATCACTGTACGCGAATAATGTTCCAGATAAAAAGTTATTTGAAAAAAGAGTTACAACCAAAAAGTAAGTATGCCCTTTATTAAACGGATATTTAATGTCTAAATATTCAACGTTGATGTAAAGATCAACTTTGTCTTATTAACTCTGGTTTGTCCTATTAACTCTTGTTTTTAGCTGTACCTGCGCAATAAGCAGTAAAGCCTAATTACGACAGCGGTGAGTTGTGTTGAAAGAGAGTAGTCTTGTCTTCCCAAAATAGAACAGAGAATGCAGTGAAGTGCAGAGATGAAATCAGACTAAGACAGTTAAAACAAACAAGCAAGCTGTGGCAGTGTGACGTGAGGCGCAGCTCTTGAGACTAGGCTTAGTGGATTAGGATTGATTGTGGGTGCTAATTCTCTGTGATCTCGCGTAAATAAACAGCTTCCTTTATACTGATAAGTTTTTAAATGATAGTGAAAGGTTCAGCTAAAGACTCATTTGTATATGATTTTAACGAGCTCAGCACAGTCACACAATACAGACTTTTTTGTATATGATTTTTACGAGCTCAACATAGTCGCACAATGAGATACTTCAGTTTTATATAGGAAGACCATCATGATTAATCATGGATTAACTATGAGTAGTTATCTGGTTTCTTTGTCGTTTTAATTCTTGGATAGCTATTTTTTAATGTCCTGTCTTTCGCAAATAAATTGCCGCATCGATGTTGTAGTTCTATGAATGGTTATGTTGCCCTCTATGGATTAGTAACGTCGTTCCGTCTCCACCATCGTCGCCGTGATTAGTGAAAGCCTGTGAAATTTGCAAGGACAATCCAAGGAAACCAAAGCAGGGAACGGAGCCGAATTGATTAAGAAGTTTAACGTTATGCTCTTCATGTCGAGGAAATATTGGCTATATATTACTTTTATATTGTGCACTAGCACTTTAGAAAGAGTAAGGAACATACAGACATATAATACTATATTTTTGTGTTTATACAGTTGATTAGTATTGGCTGTGATAAAAGAAAACTGTCTTCTTTTAACTTGACTACTCGAGGATTTTAGTGATATTTAGCGTAACTTCTGTCAAATGAGGTATCTTTCATGGAAAAATGTTACCAATGCCCAATTTTTAGGGATCGATTGAAAGCTTTCCAGTCAAAGTTAATACTTTGGATTTTTCTTATCACAGTGCTGTTATAGAATGCCTTCTTTCTTTTTCTTGAGTTATAAATGAACATTGAAGGCTGTCAGTGCCGTTTGTTTATAACTTTTACCATAGATGTTACATTTAGATTCCACTAAAGAGATGCGCATCTTACGGAAAATGTAAAGTATCCATTCTTTTGTACTTCTTTGTTCATTTGCATGTCATGGCCTTTGATGCAACTGCCATTTAGCCTTCTTTTCAGCGAAATAGCTTGAAGTTGGCCTGGCTCAGCAACCTAAAAATGAACTCAAGGTAGGCATGTCTTCGTAGCTATTGCATTTTAAATAATAACCCTTCCACTACAGTAGATTCCACTTACGATTCATTGTAATTGAAATCCCTTAAAATACAGATGACAATTTTGCTAAGAAAACTACCAACACTGGACGCCTGCAATTTGGAGTTAACAGTGTACGAGTATTCACTCTTATTCCATTGATTTAACTTGATAAATAAAATGCACAGAAACTAGGAGTTTTTGGCGTTATGACCTCTAGAGTCTAGGTCTTTGCCTTTTTTTCCTCTTTGGAGACATGACCATTTGCTGTCAATACCTAAGCATCGATTTCTCAAATAATTCAAGATTTTTTGCCCAAAAGATTTCATTTGGTATTAATAAAAGATGTACTTATGCAGTGCATACGAGTTTTTTTTTTAAAGCTTAGATATAATGTGTTATAGATGTATTGTATTGTTTTTATTCTGGCAGATATTGTATAAGTCATTTGATTGCTGTTTGTGTAAATTTTCCTCTATGCTTCAGTCCAAATAACTAACGAATTCTGAACTATCGATGTCTGATTTCGTTTAGAGACTGACATTGGTTTTGCAAAAATCAAATTATTCAGTGAATGAAGCTACTCTTTTGCCTTCAGAAGTAAGGGGAAAAAATTTTTTTCCCACCAATGCATATGATGTACTGTTTCCACTTGTCAAGAATCAACTCATTCAGGTTATGAGAAGGTAGAAATGAAATATTCAGTTCTCATTTTTCCCTTATAAGAAGAGTTCGAATTTACTTTTTAACAGTTTCGATATAATTCCCCAATATATAAATAGATTATCGAGGTTTCCAGATTTTCTTTAGCGCAAAATAAAAAACCTTTATTCTTCAGTAGTTAAAAAAATTGTCATTATTATTAGTATTGTTCATTGTGATTTATACCAGCAGAAATATATCTTGTGTTTGGAAGGTAATGGTACTTTTTTTAATTACCCGTTCTATTTGTGAAAGTTATTAAAGATTTTCATTCTCTCTCTCTCTCTCTCTCTCTCTCTCTCTCTCTCTCTCTCTCTCTCTCTCTCTCTCTCTCTCTCTCTCTCTCTCTCACAGTTTGACAGTATGAATTTATAAAATAGGAGCTTTGGAATGAAAGATATGTTCCTCATTTTTCATTCATTCTTTGGAAATTTGCATACCTTTAATTCAGTGAGCGAGATTTTGTTACCACAAACTTTTCGTATTAGAATATCAAAAGACGCAATTTTCTTCTATTAGGAAAAATAAGGATAATACTTATGATACTTAAGCTCATTCATCATATCCTAGATATCAAATAAGAAAGAATGAATGACGTTATTGCTGTTTCCAGACCTGGTAAAGTCAGACAACAATTCCGTCAGAAGGACGGAAATATACCACGAGAATTTTTTTTTCGATGGCCAGAGTGACCTTTGTCATAAAATGTGTATTGATTTGCACTGGTGTGGAGAGGTCGTGCGGCTAAAATATTACTTCCTGAAATCACTGGGGTTAGTGGCTGGTGCCTTTCGTTCTGCGAATAATAATATTAATAAAAGAATGATGATAGTATTTATGACTTTCGTGGTCACCAGTACCTTCCATTTTATTCTTATTGTTAATTTTGTAGCTATGTAATCACTAGGTATTAGTAGTACTGGTCTTAGCAATATCAACATCGTTGGCTATGGAGATTATATCAGAAGTAATTTCAACGAGAGATATATGTCAAAACAACGAAAACCACCACGTATGTTCGTTCAGTCACAAGCTTAATATTTCAGTTATCAATAACTGTTATGTAGTATATGGAAATGTCACTGTGTTTTGGAGGAAAAATCAGTTGTTTAAAAAAATGCTGTATAAATTTCCCAGGTTTAGCACACGTGTATATACATTCCAATACATCTTCATGGGAAACAGTATGAAATAAACATTGAGATCCGTCACTGAACGAGCATGAGGGGGAAATATTTGTTTAACCTAGCAAAGGAAACTTCTATCTGTTGAAAAAATAACTTACGAAAATCACGAACTCGAACAAAAGCAGCACGGAGAATCAACGATACATAGTATTTATTTTGCTTTACTTATTTCTTTCCATTGTCCATTCTAGGAAGTGATTGATTGATTTGGCGAGCGTTGATGTCACCTACCGAAAATGGATTCCGTTGCTGTCATTAATGGTGTAAATTTCCAGTTCCCTTTGGTGAAATGTTTAGGCGGATTTTTAAAATCCTCAAAGGGTTGCAGCCTATCGATCGCTAAATTCATGTTCATGACTTCAAACGGTTGCACAAATCAGTGACATTTATGGACTTGGAACCGTAAACAGAGACGTTAAACTTTTTCTTTTTTTCAAATCTTTGATTTGCGTCGAATTCTTTGATGTTTTTGTCGAATATTGTTTAGATGCAGATGACTTTTACTTGACAGTTTTAATGAGGTTTTCATTGGAGTTAGGATCTTGTGTGACATGGATTTTTATTCAGTTTTTATCTCATGTCCTTGCGAGACGTTCTGTCAAGACGACTCCTTCAATGCGCTGCCTAAACTCACTCTTAAAATAAGACGGGAATTGGTCAAGGTGATATCAGTATACTGTACATGCGTGTATTCCTTGTTCCTGTTGGTGTGTGATTCTACTTTGATAGCTGGTGTTTTATGTATGTACTTCTGTCATGTATGTATGTGTGTGTATATATATATATACCGTATATATATGTGTGTATATATATATATATATATATATATATATGTATATATATATATATATATATATATATATATATATATATATATATATATATATATATATATATATGTATATATATATGTGTGTGTGTGTGTGTGTGTGTGTTCCAGTGACGAATTCAAATTATGTCAACGCTTGAAAGGGTTAAATCAATGGAACTCCTGTTTTGAGCCTCAGATACTAATGCAAATGCGTAAATGCCATTTCTGTGGGCGAACAATGGCTCTAATATAGTAAGGTTTGAACTCCGGGTCACTTGTCGCTAGAGTTTCCGGTTTAGGAAACAATTCGAAACGTTCGTCCAGCCTTGTTGTCGAATTTCTTCTTCTGAACCTTAAATTGGAGTTTTTCTCCGTTGAAATTGGGATCATTATTGGCTTGCTTTCATCAGACTCCTTATATATATATATATATATATATATATATATATATATATATATATATATATATATATATATATATATATATATATATATATATATATATATATATATATATATATATATATATATATATATATATTTGTCTGTTTATGTGTATAATTACGTAGAATGATTTTCTAAGTGGTTTCTCGTTTTTCTTTTATTTCTAATGGTTACTTGAATCATCAGATCACATGGAGAATGCCAGATTAATAGTTTATATCAACTGTTTGATTTATTTTGAGTAATGATTTTAACTTTCACAAATTTTGCGGACAAGATTCAAAGGACATACTTCTCAAACTACTTAGGTTCCGGTGTTCCTTTCATTGTTTGATGTTTCACACGTAGCAGTAATTTTTGTTTGTTTGTTTGTTTGTTTGTTTATTAAAGAAGTAGCACTTTTCTAGTGTTTTTTTTTTTTACGCAGCATCTAGGATAATGAATTTTTCATAAGTTTTGTTTTGATTTGTTCACCTGTTCATATTGAAAACTATATAGGTAAAAAGTAGAGATTCGTGTCATTTTTTCATTTCCTTCAAATGTGCGATTGTCTTCACAGCAACTTCATTTTAAGAAAGTGGAATGAATTATGAATGATAACGATTCCCACAGTGTGTGATTCTCCATTCTGCTGTCTTTTAAAATGGTAGATTCTGTCTTCGGTTTTGCCAGAACCATATTAATGGATTGATTTATAAAATTTAGGTCTTCAAGCCAAGCAGTAAGGCGCTTTCGGCCATTCAGCACTTGAGATAGTGAAAAAGGAGGGAGTTAAAGTGTTTGGACAACTAAGTAAAGAGATCCAGAAAATATATAGGAAATAAGGTGCAAAGGGCTGTTGGGGGAAGTGGAAGGAAACCCCACAGTTGCACTGAGAAACAACAATTAGAGGTTTAGGACAACAAGACCGAAGAGAGAGATCGGGAATGGAAGTAAAGTAAAAGACTAAAAAGTGGATGCAGCTAGGGGTAGAATGGACGCAGGCTCACACCCTTTAGTAAAACGTCCAACACCCCACTTGAGGTGCACTGAGGGCACACCCTCCTAAGACAAGGACAAGTTCTCTCAGCAAGAGTGTCACGTTTTTTTAGTAGTTTTTTTCTCCTAGAAAACCGGTTTAGTTTCCAGTCACTCTTGTGTATAAGCAGTTGGATTAGTAGAGATTTGCTTTATTCTTTTTTTTTATAATAAATACAATCGACCTCTTGTATACTTTTGTTCTTACCTGTAGAATTATTAAAGTATTATCACATAGTCACTTGAACTCTGATCTACCAGTCTTAAAGATGATTGTAATTTTTATTTTTGTTCTTTGTTGGAGATTACGACTGATATTTTTTTTTATTATTTTGGTGGATACATTATTTATGAACGAGTCGAAATGTCTTGAACAGCCTAACAAGGAACAATGATATAAAACAAAGTGGTTAGACGGAACATCACATTAGCAAGTGATTAAGCATAGTCGGGCGGTAAGAGTAAATAGATTATACAACTGGATAACAGTCTATCTAGCTGTACCTTCCTAATGTGGAAGCCAAATTAAATACTGTAGGCCGAAGTGCAAAGGTTATAGCTCCGGAATATGAGAACTTCTGTTAATCCACTAAATGTGGGGCCTAGAATGATCCAGCAGCCACACTCTAAACAAGCAAGCAAAACTTAATTGAAAGGATTGATGTTAAGCGCCAATATTGACAAAACAAGCCCGATGCATTGTTCATCAGAGGCTGGCCAGAAGGTCATTCAGACACAAAAATGCCACGTAAAGCTGTATTGTTCTGTATATACATAAACAAAGTGATGGTTGCGTCATTATGCCATCATTTGTTTTCCCTTGTTGTAAAAAATCTCTATTAATTACTTTTGCTATGGGTAACTACAGTTTCACCATAGGGTGGATCACTATGATTGCATAATACTTTTATGACCTTTAAAGGGACACGAGAAAAATTATGTAATTTTTCTGTGGGGTAAATGGTAACTATTTATGTTGAACTTGACTTGACCCTAATATATATTTTATAAGGGAACATCAATTAATCAGGTAACATCAGTTAATCAAGACATATTTTCTATAAACATCATTATAAATCAGACATTCGTCAGACTATGGACGACTTTATCATATATGAAAAAAAAAGACTTTTCTTAGGTTTGTTGGATGTTGCAGTGGGTTGTATGTCGTATTGAGCAAAGTAAAATTATTAGAACTGAATTTTATGTAGCGAAAGGGACAGTCGTCCAGAAGAGAGACTCCTCTACATCAGGATATTTCATGTCAAGAACATAACAATTATTTTTAATGTTAGTAGGTGGCTTTTGCTTTGACTTATTGATGCGGAATAGAAACACGATGCCAAAAATGCGGTTATATGGTGGAATTTGCATGAATTGGTAGGACAGCAAAAAACATAGCTACTCAAGGCAGAAGTGTCCTTTCGCAGAATGTCAGCCATCAGTTAGTATAATGTAATAGATGTTAGTTCAAAGTTAGATTACCTTTAATTTTTCATTGGTCAGTTTTTATTTCTTGTATTGTATAGTCCTGTGAGCACAGGCCATTATGAGGTTTACAACTTTGATGGAAGTGGGCAGTTTGATTGCCTCCTTGACCACATTAAAAGCGTATCAGCAAGACAAAATAATGACTGTCTTTCATTGAAGATCAGGGTAAGCTGTTTGCATACGATTAGGGATTTTTATGGAAACGAGAAAACTCTGAACGTGAATATATGAGACAGTGCCATTGTCCAAGTTTCTTTTTGTAGGGAGATCAGGTAATGAAAACAACGTTCTTTTTTAGTGTTCTGTATAAGAAGGCTACTGAGATGACTTTATGTCTGTCCGTCCGCCCTCAGATCTTAAAAACTGCGGAGGCTAGAGGGCTGCAAATTGGTATGTTGATCATCCACCTTCCAATCATCTAGCCTCAGTAGTTTTTATGTTTTTATCTTATTTAAGGTTAAAGTCAGCCATAATTGTGCGTCTGGCACTGCTATAGGTGCCAACAACACAGGCCAACACCGGGCCGTGGGTGAAAGTTTCATGGGCCGCGGGTAAGTGTTTCATGGGTCGTGGCTGAGAGTTTCACACAGCATAATACGCTGCATAGAAAACTCGACTGCGCCAAAGAAACCTCGGTTAACTACGGTTAACATTGTACTTCCTTCAATCCGAGAAATCAGAACGCCCTCTCGAATAAATAAAGTGGAATGAAATTTACAGTGATTTTTCCTCCGTAAGCAGTCAAAATTAAGGTCGCAGGAAGAATTGAAACAGTCGGATTTGAAAGGAGCTTTATTTCTTTTCATAGAATTCCAACAGAATTGTGAAGGAGTTAGTGAAGTATTGGACAGAACTGCAAAGATTAATAGACAGTAGTGTCAGCCAGTTATTTTAAACTGAGCTGACCTTAACTCACAGCCCTCAAAGTTCCTTTCACACAACGTGATAGATTACAGTAGAGTGGGGTTCAGCTTCGTATTGTTTTTAAGTTTACCGAGCAGAAAAGTATTCTTCTATACAATGACACGACCATTTTTCTGGTGTCCTTGCATTCAAGCGTTACTTTCCCGTTTAGCTCTCCAGAACTGTCTAAGAAGAACGTACCTGAACGCACGTGAAATACTAACCATATTAAACCAAATGTTGCTGCTTCTCGCTGCTGGGAGAAAGGGCGCTGGTGACCGGTATAAGACATGTACAGTATACGCTACCGGGGTGCGATGTCTGGCAGGGCAGCTGAACGAGACTGCGGTTACTCTACCCCAAAGCCAAATCAAAGTCCTTCAAAAGAAGGCGTGCTTACCCCATAAAAGAAATGGGAAAAAAGCACGTTAAAGAAGAAGAAGAAGATTAAACCAAATGTTGCTAAAATAAATTTTCTAATTTTACTGGATAGAAAGAACCGGCACCCACAGAAACTCCCCACAGGCACTAGGTATTTACCACGACAGCTTGGGTTCCCCTTTTCACATGGAAGGTCGTTGAACGCACCTTTTCTGCAAGTAAAGGTGAACGTAGCTCTTTAGTATCCCGCCCCACGACTCTTAACCACAGTCATTGATGTAATTTACGTCTCGTTATTTACATGGGGTTTAGTTGTTAATATTTGGCTAATACTGGCGTAATAGAATGCCTTCTGTGAGTAATGATTACAGGCACGGTGTAGCCCTCTCCCTTTTTGTGTGTTTTGAGAAGGTTTATTGGCTTATATGTCCACCTTCGCTATTAATCACGGTGAAATTGAGACGCCTAAATTGTTATTTATGTTGGCTCTCTTTATATCGAAATTGTAGGCTTAATCTTGACGAGAGGGATAAGTTTAGACAAATTATAACGCTAGATTTTTTCAATAGAAAATCAGCATTCATCAGAGGGATGGAAACAGAAATGCGAAATTATAAATTCACGCATTTATATTCGATTTTTGTCATGTACCAAAAGACCAAGTGCTTACAGGGACCTGTTAATATACTATCAATTGTATTCGAATTAGGAAGTGAGGCATGAGAAATATTTGGAGGCATAGAGACACTGTTTTGTAAATAACAGCCCACTCTTGGAATGTTATACGTGAATGCAATGCAATCGTTTGATATATATATATATATATATATATATATATATATATATATATATATATATATATATATATATATATATATATATATATATGTGTGTGTGAAATTTTGTTTGTCACGCATATATATGGGAAATTTTGTCACAAAAGATATATATATATATATATATATATATATATATATATATATATATATATATATATATATATATATATATATATATATATATATATATAGATTATATGTGTGTATGTATTTGTATGTATATGTGTATAATATATATATTTTATATGTATGTATATACATATATATACATACATACGTACATATATATGTATGTATGTATATGTATATATATATATACATACATATATATGTATGTATGTATATGTACATATATATATATATATATATATATATATATATATATATATATATATATATATATATATATATATATATATATATATAAAGCAAAGGATCCTAGGAAAGCCTGTGCTTCCACTTCGACAAATTCCTGTCACCTTCACTCTTTCGTCTTATATTTCTCATCCAAGTAGGTTTCTGTCTTCCAGTTCATTTGGTGCCCACCTGAGCCAAGCTGATATCAATGCTAACTGTTCTTCACTTTGCGGTGCGGTGCGAGTGATGTCTCCTCAATCTCCCCTTCATCATTATGGAACTTCCGTAATTTTCCTTGTGGTATCGTTCATATATATATATATATACACACACATATATATATATATATATATATATATATATATATATATATATATATATATATATCACACGTTACCACAGGTGAAAAATGAGAGACAAAGTGTAGGTCCTGACAAGTTTCGACTTGGAAATAAAGTCGAAACCGGTCAGGACCTACACCCTGCCTCTTATTTTTCACCTGTGGAAATGTGTGATGAATGAATCACGTACAAAAATTATTATAATCATATATATATATATATATATATATATATATATATATATATATATATATATATATTTATATGTATACACATATATATACATATATACATATATATAGATATATATATATATATATATATATATATATATATATATATATATATATATATATATATATATATATATATATATATATAAAAGCTTGTTGACAATATATTTTTATTCTCTAAAGACCATAACATTTTTTTTTTTTTTTTTCGAAATATTTCCTTTGTATTATCCATTCCGTCACTGTTCGTTGTCATACTATTTGGCACATATCGGTTTAGGGGAAAAGTGTTCTGTAATTGTTTTTGACGAGAAAAGGTATTTGTTATAAATTTAACGCATTTGCTTTTTCCCATCATATTCTATGGTAAGAAAATTCGTATTTTATTGCGAAAATGATTAATTTTCTTTCTTTTTTGTCTCCAGTTGTTAATCATATTGGATTTAGAGGGATTTGAGAAACGTAATGCCTTTACTATTCCATGAACGGCATACTGCTTTGGCCACATGATTTATCGGCATATCATATATTATTTGCATGGTGCATTATTAGTGTCGTGAAGTGGACTAAGAATTGCGTATTAAAACATGACCCACTCCGAAGTGAATTCGGTGAAGTTTGATGAACCCCGCGACCTACGGGACACTTGAAAGGTGATGCAGGTCACTAGTGAAACGCGTGATTTCAATTTCCTTTTAGCTTTTTGCTGAGTCATTAAAGGGTAGAATTTAACGGGTTTACGCCTTTATAGTATACCTACTAGACATACCTAAGATTATGAAAAGAAATCAGTTTTTGTATACAGAAATCATATTTATAGTTTTAGTTTGTAGGTTCTTTGATTGGACAATTACTTCAAGAATATGTATGTATATGTTGTATATATTATATACCGTTATCATGACCACGATTTCTAGTCGAACTTTTCTGTTGTCAAGTGTTTACGATTTTTTCATGATCAAATTAAAACCAGTGCTCTCTCTCTCTCTCTCTCTCTCTCTCTCTCTCTCTCTCTCTCTCTCTCTCTCTCTCTCAAAAATAAGATCTTATATATCATTGACAGAATCAGCAGGCGGAAAATTTTGTGAATATTTTCCTTTCTTGACGGATTTAAAGTTTCGCTTCACTGAATCCAGACATTTACTTTTTAATTGTGTCTTCTAAAGTCCAGGATGACGGTGCTAGTCTCAGTGCTTCTGGTTGCGGAAGTCGAAGAAGAAAGTGGAGGAAGAAATCGAGAGAAAGGGAAGAAGACCAGGCAGAGGGGAGGAAGAGAAAGGTCCCTTTCATCTTGTCGAGCGATTGCTTTTTTTGTTTCTGGCGTTGTTTCATTTTTATCCTCTCTCTCTCTCTCTCTCTCTCTCTCTTCTCTCTCTCTCTCTCTCTCTCTCTCTCTCTTTTATTTTATTATACGGACAGAAGAGTACAGCTGTGAAGTTTCTTTGATGACGGATCGCTGGGTATTAAGTGTCCCCCTATTCCACTCTGTTATCTTCTCCGTTCGTTGTTGCTTTGCGCTTTGTGTTCACCTCCTCGTTCGTCATTAAGAGGATTCTCTCATTCTCGTCATCCCTCCTTCACTTATGGTCCCATCAGCGGATTCATTATATTCTTCCTCATCTGTCAGTCGTCTCTCCTTTCCCTGATAATGTTATGTTGATCCTGGTGATTAAACGAAACGCCGTCGAATGAAAGGTAAAAATAAAAACGAGTGTCTGCGTATACAAAAATCCTACGTGTCATTGTTGTGAATATTTTAATGGAAGGACCTTGTCAGGCTCTCTATACATGTCGGACTCTGATTTAATCCTCTCCTGTTGTTGTGTTGAAATGAACGACAACTGCGTGTTTGCCCATGTCTCCCAATATTTTTTTTTTTTTTTTTTGCATTTTAGAGGGCCATGTTTAGGCTTTTAAAAGTTTATAACGTTTGTTTACGGAGACCGCAGTTTGTTTAAAGCATAGGGTGTGATTTTTTTTTATTTTCCTTTTAGGCATTTTTAATACTTTAATAAGTAGCAAATTAGTATATAATTTAAAACTTAATTCTTTCCTAATGTGTGGCAGTGTCTGTGACAGTAGAGAATATTTAGATAAAGGCCAGGGTAAAGAAAGTAATATCGAAGTTTTGTATACTTCATGTAAAAGGCATAATTATTATTCTGGAAAGCTGGGCGTTAATATATGATAATCGCTTTAAAAGACGGTGCTTGTGAAAAAAAGTGGTTGTGATAAGTTGGGCCAATTTAATTTATGCGTTCACCCTGATAATACATAACAAACTGCGTTAAAAGCGCGTGAAGCCTCTCCATAAATATAAATGTAGATAGGAGGGGGATTCAAGTTAAGTTGCTTTTTAATGTTCATTTTTGTTGTTAACTCTTGTCATATTTTTTGAGGAGTCTTATCATCATTTTGGTTAAATGTCTCCAAGTATGACACTTACTTAACGTTAATGAGAGCAGGGGAGTGTTTCTTTCTCTTCATACTTGGCTGCAGAATTTTACTTTTTTTTTTTTTTTTTAGATTATTTCCTGTGTTTGAAAATTCAGTGCGCAGGTATTATATGGACTTGTAATGGATTCGTCAAAGCGAGAACGGAACTTACACACTCACATATATAATTTGTGTGTTAGCTTTATTTCCGGTAAATTACGTGCAGCCAATCTTTAAAACTATCGATGTGACATGTTCGTGGAAACAGAAGGAAATAACTCGAGCTCTGAGGTTTTAAGTGCTTGGTGGAAGCGTCAGGAGCGGAAAATGGTCCTCTGAATTACCGCCGAGAGCATTTCCTTTCAAGGAAATCGTACCGATTGAAAAGTTGAGTGGTCGCTGAATACAGTAATGTACTTTTTTAAAGTTCAACCTTTTTATCTTGCTTGCATTACGTTTAAGGGGAATCCTCTATCCTGAGGAAACGATAAAATATACAGCGTCTTCTTGCGTAGACTCTTGTTTTGTTTATGCTATGATTTCCATAAATATTTATGTATGAAACGTTTCATTTCTTTGTTTTTATAATATTAAGTGCTCTCAGTATTCATATTCCAGTTAAAAGACATTATTATTTTGTTGAGTAAATAAACCTAATAATTTTCTAAAATACGTACAATCTAAAACCACATCCGGTATGCCTCGTAGATCGGGTCATTCTCTTTACCTTTTTATGTTGACTTTAGGATAACGAAAACGGATGAGCTTTATTTATCATATTGAGGAAGTAGTCTCTTATAACTACTTACTAATGGAAGCACGAGTACATGCTCGTTAACTCATATATATATGCTCGTTAATATATATATATATATATATATATATATATATATATATATATATATATATATATATATATATATATATATATATATATATATATATATATCCTCACTTTGTTTTTCGTCGGTATTAGTGGTCGTAATTAAGGTAACTTTCTATGGTGTCATCAGGACTGCTGATGATTACGTGGATGGAATATAGAGGCATATTAATGAGAGTATCGGTATCCCTAACATTGATAAATTGTTCAATTCTGTTAAGGGGAAGCAGTATTCAATTTTTTTTTACATATTGTAATATGAATATTGCCTTAGTAACTAAATAATAGTGGTCTCTTGGTTTTCGGCTCCATTTTTATTACATTTCACGCAAGTTTAAAAGTATCCATCACTTGTTTACTCCGGTTTGTCCAGATTCATGTATGTTACGTCACTTACGGAACATGTTTGCGTGGCTTGCGTATATAAATACTTTGAAAGAGGCATAAAGAGAAGTAACCATTTGACCAATTAGCGTAGCTCAAAATTGAGTTTTTCTACATGAAAGATTGATGGGCAGCCCACTGACTATTAGAATGAACGACACAATGGTGGCTCGGCGGAGCCGGCATTCGATATGTCGGTGTGTAATGCGTGGTGTACAGGATCCTATTTCTCATACTAGTTATCGATTGCCGCCTCTTATAAAAATTGTACGCAAGGTATATCACTAGAGTTGTTCAAGAAACTTGATGCGGAAAACAGTGCACTAGTACTCTTTACATTATTATAAGTGTACTTCTTTTAAAAATCATGAAGTCCCCCTACGAGAAAGAGAAGTGTGTTTATTGGTTTAGAATGGGATGTAAAGAAATGTGGGAAAGAAAATGGAAGTGTAGAGCTTTAAGATTGTAATGCTGAGAGATAGATTGAAAGAGGTAAGAACAATAACATCTCATAGAGTGTGAGAGAAGATATAAATTTCTAATATATAACATGAGAAAGTCAAAATGCATAAGTAATTATACTACAAGAAGAGCGAGTGAGAAAGCATATGTAGGCTATGCATTAACTGTGGTCCCTAAGATAATGTATTTCACGAGTGAGAAAGACAGCAGGCGAGTTCGTCCATTGATGAATATATTTCCTTAAAGATCCATCAACTCCCACAAAGCAAAGTGTTGGTTTACAAACAAGAGGTAACACCGTCCCGCTACGTTTGAGTCACTAATCTTCTTTAACGTACAATAATGCTGTGAATATACATTCTTGATGTAGTTCTTGCGGTCTCTAGTGTCGAAGTGTGGAAGGACCATTCATTTGATAAATGCATCTAATACATAATTGTCCATGTTTATATTCTTGTAAGATGAGTCATCGTACATCCAAAGACATGGATGTTCTTTTTTGAGTTGGAATTTTCATCTCTTGCTTGCCTGTAAATCTAATAATCAGCCAGACAGAGAATACTGACGCCTTCGCTATGATGGTCAAACTTGCGCCGAAGCTTGAAATCGTGCGAAAAATAACGAACCTGTTGCAACTTTTTCGATTCTTGGTTCAAGTTTAAATTCGAGTGCTACGATGGTGCGGATTCTCATGCGAGATCTCGCCAAAGCTGTAAATCGAATGAGAAATAGCGCCTTGAACTCCGAGCTTAAGGTGACTGGGCGTATAAGACGACTTTCCTCTTGAAATGTGGGTTTTGCACTACACTTGCTCTAGAATACCTCAGTAGTTCTTTACTGTGAAATTATGGTCTCTAGGCAGACAGACACGTTTGATACGATTGCTTATGCTGAAGTAGCCCACGGTATGTTTTAGAATCATGGTATGTGTATGTGGCCGTATGTGAGAGAGAGAGAGAGAGAGAGAGAGAGAGAGAGATTTCCCAGGGAGACAAAGACATTTGTACGATTGCGAAATTAGTTTAAAAAATCTTTTTAAAGTATTGCGTGGAGGAAAGTAAGAGATTGCAGGTGTATGTTGGTAAATTCGTTTCGTGCCCTGTTATTGTGAGGTATTTCAGAAAGAATTATAGTACGTGATTATTTTAATATATCCATGTTACTGATCCATCTTTCCAGACAAAAAATGGAAGTTTTAACATAAGCCACAGAGTGGCATGACTGTTTAAGATTGTCGTCGGGTCATACGAGTAGTGATCTAGTCACTCTCCGGTTGGCCGTGCCGGCTTCCCCCGCTGCGCGACTTAAAATTGAAAGATATTTCTCACTTGAAGTATATTCCTTACCAAGTGAGTGTCTCTATGTTTACATGGGTATTAGATTTACATTTTTGTAAAGTAAGATGCTTGCACCCTTAGCTTTCTGCTTTCGAAGTATTTACTTTTTCGGTCCTCATTTTGGAGATGTATTTGAAATTATGCATTAATTACTCCCGATTTTCTCTAATTTTTTACAACGTTAAATATAGATATCGAGGTTTATGTAGGGCACCATAATTTAAATTATTTTGTTCTTTCCGAACGTAATGTTTATAGAATTAACCACTACGTTTCATTGCGAATAATAATATTCCCTCACGAATAGTCATCATAATGTATAGAGAAATGCCTTTTAATTTGCATTGGAATGGACTTACGAGTTCTGCGCAGTTTATTGATTTAGTAGGTAACTTTTTAGAATATGACCGACGATCCTTGGGTCACCCACATCCAAGATCCTCTGTCCCTCTTCAGCAGGGTGGCATCTCTCTCTCTCTCTCTCTCTCTCTCTCTCTCTCTCTCTCTCTCTCTCTCTCTCTGTGTGTGTGTGTGTGTGTGTGTGTGTGTGTCACACGCATACAGCTGTTATTTCAGCTACTTGCTTATAACACACTCCAGTTAGACTTCTACCTCCCTCATTTATTTTTGAGAACGGTTATGAAATCTGTAATTTTTTTTATCGAGTAAGACAGCTGCATTTGAATAAGAAATATTTAGATCAGTTAATACAGAATTATACCACGTGCAAACATGGGCACTGAAAAATATGCTTGGCCAAAGAGAGAGAGAGAGAGAGAGAGAGGAGAGAGAGAGAGAGAGTCTGGGGGTGTGTTATTCGTGCCTACGTGAGAGGTTTTGACATGCACGCTCGCGATCGTGGTCTATTTTAAGCTTTTAATGTTAGTCATTGAGAGAAATAGATTTTTGTTAGAATGTAAATGTTAAGCAGTTAGTTGTGTCTTGAGCATGTCATGGTGCAATATTTCGAATGAACTGTTTTCATTGGGAGGTGTTATTTTGCTCTTACTCTCTAATTTTTCATTTTATGAATTTTCCATGTTTTATGAACTTCATTCTTATATACTGTGAAGTTGGGGTAGAGCAAGTTTTCAAAAGGGTGTGCCTCCGTTTTTCGGCACAATGGATTGGACTGAGGAAAATGATTACTGTTACTGTTCTAACTGAATCTGTAGTTGGAATTTAAGTATTAAACTGACCCCAGAGAATGGCATTACATCTGGGTAAAATGTAATAGCATTGATATTTGAAATAAACAGTGCCTAGATTAATTTCCCGAATTGTAAAGGTAAGCCGTTTTATTTTGTTGTTGATTGGAGATATATATTTTAATGAATTATTTGTAGCACGTTTATAATTCAAATATAATAAAGATTTCTTTGGCTCAGTGGATTTTTCTCTTAGCTTTCCTTGAAGCCCATTGTATGTTATACACGTGTAAGTTTCGTTCAAAAAAGTAAGTAAGGGTAAAAATTTGGATAACAGAGCTAGGTCGTCTAAATATAGATATACACGTTCAAACATTAATTTGAGGATTGACCTTTCGTTTCGTAGTTCCCAAAAAAGTTTAGCCATGTAACTTGTAATCATAAAAGAAAAAGTGTTATGTACAGCAACGGTAAACTAATCTCACAGGCAAAGAAGGCAGCAGTTTACAGAGCTGTTAGTTCGTGAAGTAAAAACGAAAAGTACACCATTGAGTGATATAACAAAGGACAATTTAACTTCTTACACACACTCATAGAAATGGCGGTAGAACCGGGAGCGTACCAAGGGGTTAAAGGCGTACCAGTATATAAGAATTTCATTTTAATGAGGCTCCTTACGACTCGCATTGAAGAAGTCTCCCTGAGTATGTAAACAGACGATGTGTGAGGAGTCACAAGGACCTAAAGTAGGCCAGAGGAGAGGTTCTCGCAGAGCCTCTGATTAATGTAGGAGGAGGCAGCCGAGATGTCACATCCCACACCGAGATAAATAAACAACGACAAAAAACACACACACAAAACTAGTGGCCTCTCGATAGTTCTCAAAGTTTCTTTTGTTTTTAATATTTTTTAATAGTTTTGGGTGGTCGTTATCTATATGTTCGTCCGTAATTTTTCATTCAAGAATAAAACGAGCCATGGTATATCTTCCGGAAAAATCCAGCATACAGAGGTTTGGATGGTGAGACATACCTTGTATATATTACATTTTAAAATTATATATATATATATATATATATATATATATATATATATATATATATATATATATATATATATATATATATATATATACGTGTGTGTGTGTGTGTGTGTGTGTGTGTTTTTATATTTATATTTATATGTCAGCTGAAGCCACAAGAAAAGCTAAAAAAGATACAATAGAATGAAAAGTACTTTCGTGCAATTAGCATCTTCAGGGCACAAAGGGACGTAAAATTATACGAAAGTACTTGGCACTCCGCCATTTTGTTTGAAATTGATTATCTTCAGTTGATAATCAATTGCATGTTTGTGATATATATATATATATATACATTATATGTATATACAGTAGAACCCCATGTATTCGCTGCTGATTCATACCACATGCCCCCGCGAATAGCTAAATTCTGTTCGCTATTTTCACTTGATTTCATCATAATACGAGCTTTACGTATTTAGGTTTTATCAGCGTGAAAACAGCAGTAATATGTGTTCTTTCACGTCCAGTAGTTTTTATTAAAATGCTTCCTCTCCAATTTTATTTACAGTCGAGTTTCATCCATGTTGCCGATACACGATAGTTTATAGTCATTAGCTGCTTGAACATTGTTTTTTCAGCTTTAGCTACAACTTGCATCTTAAATTTAGCAATATAATTCCTTGTCGATCTTTTATCCATAGCGAATAAGGGTATAATGTAAAAATATATCAGTCGTATTCTACTTAACGTCATTTGTAACATAACTATTGTAATTGTTACTACCGTACGATGATTGAAATACAAGCAAAACAGCTGTTGTTATCAGATTCGGTTATAAGAAAAACAATAGTTTCTCGTTCGGTTGTTTGTGGCTGTATTTATTTATGCAAGAGTATAATGTTACTAACAATACTTTTATCATTCTCTTTTACTTTTTTAACTAGTAGATGGGATAAAGAGATGGATAAAAAGAAGTTGGTCTCTTGTAATTTGGTCTCTCTCGCTCCCTGATTGTATGTTGCTGCCTGCGCCTGCGCGAAATTTTAAAATATTTTCTAAATATCGTATCTGCATTAATTGCTTATCCCATCGCAAAATCAATTTATCGTAATGCGAATTATCGCTTATCCCATCGCAAAATAAAAAATCAAGTTATCGTAAGGCAAATTATTGTAACTCGAGCACTACCTGGGTACTTGAGTATTTTAATAGTTTTATCATAAAAAGTGCATTTAGTCATGAAAATTTGAAAATAAAGTAATCAGTGAATATTTTCTCAGTGAAAAATACCGCGAATGGCGAACTTACCGCGAATAATGTGTATATATGTTCCATAGAGAAATCCACGAATCGTGAGAATGCGATATATATATATATATATATATATATATATATATATATATATATATATATATATATATATATATATATATATATATATATATATATATATATATATATATATATATATATATATATGTCATATTATGATATATTTTGCATAACTGCTGGTTCCCGCTGTTCCCTTTTGTGTTTATGTATTCAAACAGAGCAGAGGTTTTCTGTCGTCAGTCGGGTCTGGTAGGGCAGCGAATGAATACTTTTTTGGGAGATTTTTGGAGTGTGACCATGATGCTCATCTTGATGACAGCGTGAGGCTGTCCTGACGTCTCCATCGGGGTTTTCTGGTTGATGGGTTTTTGTCAAGCTGAGGGCTGTCTTGGTGCCCTGATGGAGGACGTATGTTTGGTTTTTTTTTTTGCCTGCTGTTGTTTATTTTTGTTTTTTTTTTTGTTTACAGCTACTTTTTGTTTGTTTAACTTTATTTTGTTTAACCATTTTGTAACCACTTGTAAATATTGTAAAAAATTAATTTTAAGATTTTATTGTTTTTGTTGTTTTCCCTTCTTTGTTTGTTGCATGGTCATGACAGCCCCGTCCTGAGTATATTAAAGAACCTGCATAACGCCCACTCGGTTTATCGACCAATATCTGTTTTGGCTGGCAGGGTTGTTTTGACATAAGAAAAAAAAAAAAATAATCTTTTTTTTTTAGGTCAAAAGGTTTTGCGGGGAACTGCTGGTTCCCGCTTGTTCAAAACTTCTTTTTTTTGTTTTGATGCTTTCGTGGTGAGCTGCCGGTTTTCTGTCGTCAGGGGTCTGGTAGGGCAGCGATAAAGTGGCAGCAGCAGCAGGCAGTTTTTTGGAGTCGACGTTGGTCGATTTTTTTGAAGCAAATAACGCCACAAAGCACGTATGGTCATCTTTGATGACAGCGTAGAGGCTGTCCTGACGTCTCTATCGGGTTGATGGGTTTTTGTCCCTGTTGTACAGCTGAGGGCTGTCTTGGTGCCCCGATGGAGGACGTATGTTTGGTTTTTTTTTTCTGCCTGCTGTTGTTTATTTTTGCTTTTTTTTCTTACAACTACTTTGTGTTTGTTTAACTTTATTTTGTTTAGACTGCATTTCATTTTGTATTTATGGTTTTTATCTTTTTGCCAGACCTGACTCAGAAATTTGTAAATAAATTAATTTTAAGCTCATTTTATTGTTTTTGTTGTTTTCCCTTCTTTGTTTGTTGCATCTTTCAGTCATGAACTCCTGAGTATATTAAAGAACCTTAACTGGTGCAGAGAAAAAATGAATACTTTTTAGATTTTTAGATGCCTTTGTCAGTATTACCGAGGATCAATGATGATAGAAATATTCTTGATTCACAAACCATAAACCAAGCTAGAAAAGACTAGAATGGCCCGAGATGAGCCGTTTATCGACCAATATTGTTTACATAAGAAAAAGTACAGGAAAAAGACAAAACTTCTAATGGTGGCCAAATAAAGGAAACGGGAAAATACATTTGAATAAACAAAAGTATGGTTGGAAACTAGAATGAGGTGATATTAAAGAATAAGTTTGATGTATAAACAACTTTCAGGACCATATATTTTAAAACCACCAGATTAAGCACTTCTTTGGAACTATTAGTTACTGGTGCAAAAAACATGCTGTCAATGTATGTTCTTAACTTTAAAAATGCAAACTATTCTGCCACATCATAAGGAGACTAAATACACTTGGCATAGGTCAGTCTTTAGAACTCGACCAATTCTAGAAAGCAAATTGCTAAACTGAGTATAGGTAGACACGAAAAGACAACTTTCATCTTGGTATGAATGCTTAGATTTCAGTTGACCATATCTAATTGTACAAGTGCAAGGAAACTCAAAATTAAACTGATTTAATCACTGGAATATCAACATCAAAAGTGTGTAAACAAAATGGCTAAAAACAAAATTACTGTTACAGTCATTTCGAACATTTTACTATCAATAAAAAATGCAATACGTTAAGAAGCTGGAAAAGTAATGTGCTTATACAGAGTACTTCATTTGCTTACAAGTCAAAATAACCACTGTCTTTGGCGTAACTAATTCAGATTTATTGATAATCAAGAAAAAGCAAATCTTAATCAGTAAATGACGACCAGATGAGATTTTCTGTTTCTCAGAAAATCAAAATCTTAACTAAACTTCGATTAGCAGAAACTAAAATAAAGTTAATCTCAAATTATAAAATAATGACTCTAAATTCTAAACTGAATTATCACAAAAGTAAGACTGTCTACGTCAGACTGTGATCGAGAACATTTCAGGCAATATTCCCCATTCTTTATTGTAAAACGCTGGAGTTATACCTCCATGACATTATGAGCAATAATTTAAGTCTTCAGGTTAACACCACAAGAATCTAAATGGCAAAATTCCAAAAAAATACATTTAAAGCCGATTGGTAACTGGACCAGTAACAGTGAATGTTAGCCCACGTGACTTTGGGTCCGAACTCTAACTCGATAGTTTAGTGTAAATAAAGAGAATTGCACTGTCAGCGTAATTAGCTTATAATAAACTTTTGAATTAGTATGTCGCTTGCATCAGCTTCCCCAGCTGTAGAGGAGCTCCACCTTAAGAGTGGGGACTTAATTTGACAAGGCACTCCTCTCATATTATGCAAAGGATTTTTTCCTCATTACTCCATCTGCGTCTCACGGTAGCCAGCTGGCCACAAGATACATTATTCGCTTTTTATGCCGACAGAGGTAGCATGAGGGCTAGAGTGTGAGTGGCAAAATTCTAGCCACTGGACACCTGGAGAGAGAGAGAGAGAGAGAGAGAGAGATTGAAAAGGGAAAAAGAACATTTACACATTTTTAACATGTGACTTATCATTTCCCTTGGCATATGTTAAGCAGCATAAATTTCTGTTGACGTATGGTAGAATTCCGAAAATCGAAGTGACCTGGGAATTGTCCAAATATCGGTAGTATTTCATAGAGCCCTGTCTTAAAAATGAAAACAAAATTAAGTAAATTAAATAGGTTCATGTATTTACTTCACCCAGTGCAAGTACAGTTGTCCAATACTTAATTGTTAACTAACTTGTAATTTATTTTTTCGTGTTCATTTTAGGGGGACGGTTAAAGGACACGCAGTCACAAAACTTCGTCGGCAAGCGTGTCTTGGGTGATGGCTCTTTAAAAGTTGTCTTCAAGTAAACAAAAGAGCTCAGTAATGACGTTTTGCTAAAAGGTTATATTTTCACTTATATGTCAGTTACCCCAGGTGAGACTTTTCTAGTTGATTCCTTGTTTTGGGTTCTGGCACATACCTCAGATTCTCTTGCGATGATGAGAGAAAATAATGAAAGGTAATGAAGAATTTGAGAGGTGACAGTTTCCTGATTGCTTACGGATCAAGAAAATGACCCTCTTATTAAACAAAATTTATTGCTCTGCGCAAACTCATTTATGTCTTTGTGAAGGAAAAATAATGTGCTACTGAGCTGTAATTCAGATAAGGGGACAGTTATGAACATGATTTGTGATGTGAAAAGCATATCGTTTAATTAATAACTGATTATGGTCATTTGTCTTTCAGAACCCTCATTAACTCCCTCGTTCTCTCTCTTCCACATCTTTTAATCACATGAGGAGAGAACAAACTGGTCTTGTAGTCAGGAAATTTTAGGAAAATTGGTCTAATAAATTAGCTGGAGGTTCAGACTTTGCACATTTGAGGATTTACCCGTACTGTTGAATATATTCAAAGCCCTCTTAAATCCAAATTGTGCTTCAGTCGCCGTCTTGGAAAAGGGGGGCTGATTTTAGTATTTTCTGCATTAATTATTCCTAAAAAAACTGAAAATTTTTTGTACGGAAAATTTTGTGAAGGTTCAGAAACATGGGGGTACTAAAAAAAACTTTTTTTAAGAAAACCAAATTAATAAATGTTTGGCAGCTAGAAAATTGAATATCTTACAGGGAATTATGATTAACAGTTTGTTCATTTTAATTTTTTTTTAATATTTGCAACAATTTAATTCTATGGCCAGAATTCTTCAGTAGCATTTCAGCTGATAAGTTTTTCAAGTAATTACTTCTAACTCTGTCTCTTAGTATACTACCAATTTGATAGTTTTTCTATCTTTCTATAGATAGACTGCGATCATTTAAACTATATTGTACAGTAAATAGTGACTTATTAGGAATTACTGATAGTTTATATTGATTATACATTTCTTGAACTAAAGTAATTTAATTCCGTACACACTGTTCACCTGTAACATATCGACGGAGGAATTCTCACAATTTGTACCTTGGCACTCTCCGCACATAGCCGAGCAGAACATACCAAATTGTACGTATTTGGATCTATTGTTAGATGCCAGCTTGCAGTTGCATGAAATTAACTTTTGAAGTTTTGAAGTTGCTCCTTTGGTGGTGGGAACATTTCTTAGTGATTCCTTAATGAGTGGAACAACACCCAACTGGATCCATGAAGTTTCCTATCCATTCCTGTACAGTATATGCAGATTCACTCTGAATGAGTGTGTTCTTCAGCTGCAGTGGTTGGAGGAAGGGAAGCCAGTTGAAAGGGTGTAACTAGTTTCTTTTATGCGACAATCCGATTATACATAAAGTATCTTAGCTCCTCCGGTGACTTTGATCCATGCTATTTTAGGAAAAACTTCCCCCCAGATGCTTTGATAGCTTCTTTATTGCCATCCTTTTCATTGAATATTTTAATTTCTGGTCGGTTTTCAGAAGCCCAAGTCGTGTTATTCTACTCTATTTTTGTAAATGCCGAAGTTGTGTTACACACGCTAATGACATGAGCATACAACAAAATATAATTCTCCCCCATGTTCTCTTTCTTCATTTGAATATTAACAGTTTTTTGTGGATCGTTTTATTTTCTTGGTTTTAAAAATCAAAAAGGCAGAGTGTTTATTGACAAAGGCTGTTAACAGCACAAGCATATCGGTATCCTGTCAAACTACTGCTGGTTGATATTTTTGTTTTGCTTTTCCTAGAGCAACTTGGACATTAAGTGTTTGCATCTCTTTCTGCTAGTAGAACAGGGTAACCTTTTGTCTTCATTCAAAGCACAACACCTTCAATTAGAGCTTGTTTTCTTGTTTCCTAAGAAAATCCGACAGTGATGTAGAACAGTGGTTCCCAACCTTTTTTTGGCCATGCCCCACCTAATCACCTCTAAAATCCTGATGCCCCCTGTGCTGATATATAATTGTTATTATTCAAAAATTAACTCCTATTCACGTGGAGCAAGCCTAAAAGGCCATTATCTTAGTTTAAACAAACTTCTAAAGAACATGGCCTCCATGGAAGAGAAAAATAAAAGAACCAAAGGGCAGTTAAAGTTCTGAGAAAGAAATTACTAAGAAATTGTAAAAAAAAAAGAATATTAAGTGATATTAAAATAATAATGATGATGATGATGGTAATAATAATAAAAGAATATTCACTGGTAATAAAGAGATAGAGAGAGTGTGTGAGAAACTAGAGTATTAAAATATCTGTGGATTGTCCCAAACAAAAACACAAATAAAGTTTCAAAACTCACAATAGACAACTGAAATGTATACAATATAAGATCATTTGAATTTAAGCTTTTTTCTGTTATACTTCGATCATTAGAATTACTGTACAATAAAATAAAGGTACCTATCAAATGCAAAATACAATTTGAGCTCACCTCAAGATAAGATTACTAAAGTTAGTCTTAGTGAGATCCTTGCTTCATGCCTGCTGCAGAGAGGTGGTATATTAGGCACTACTTTAGTCAGCTTCAATCTCAGATCACCTCGTTTAGCGATATCCAGTCGATTTCTCTTCCTCAGTAGTAAATCATTTACACCATTAAATGCACATTCCGCTAAATATGTCTTTGCATGTGGCTCAGGCAACAGGAGGAAACAGTTGGCCGGTCTTGGAATGCAGAAGAGATTCAATTTGGTAGTATTATTCGATTATTAGTGTAAATATGTATGGGATGCAGAGGAAAGCGATGAATCAAGATCTCGTAGATATGAACAGTCATACTACTGAAGGGGATTTTTTTTCTATAGAACCCAACAACTGCCCAGATAATAAATAGAAAGAAGCAGAGAGAGAGAGAGAGAGAGAGAGAGAGAGAGAGAGAGAGAGAGAGAGAGAGAGAGGCTGGTCCGATGCTTCCGTCGTGCACCGTTGTCTTTTGTATTGAAAAATTTTTCAGTCATATTCTCGTGTAAATTAGCGGATTATCATTTTAATTATTATTACTCCTATAGCATATCTATATTGATTAATAATCACCCTAATGTCGTATTATACCAGAAGGATAACATTGTAGCATCAGCCACAAATATGAAAATTGACAAAAGATTGATGGTAGGAGAGTCTAGGTTGAATTGTGTCTTTCGTTTCGTTTTCTCCTTCGTGTCCCCATTTCCCCAATTAGATGCTGCGAGACAGTGGGTCATTCCCACGTAAGGAAAAGGAAATTCCGATATTTGCAGTCGGAGGAACGAGGCGGAGGGAGAGCCTCGGCATTAGTCCAAAGAGCATATTGAGGCATAAATATCAGACGGGGGACTGCCATAACTCTATTTCATGACCGTTTGCTGTCCTTTGCTTCGCTCTACTTTGTTTATTTTTTGAGCGCGCCGGTTTTCTGGGGAAAGAATACCTCCGGAAAGAACACATTTTCTGTTTTTGAGTCCAGATGAAAGCTAGTTCCCTTTAAAAAGGTTCCTGGACTTTGTAGGTTTTCAGTGAAGTGGTACACATTTTTTTTTTTTAAGAAAAAACATATCTGCACTTTGTTTATCGTGAAGCTCAGTATTCTGTTTATTTATTTTTATGTAGTATGGTTTCTCCGTCTTACTCTTGACTCATGTTTACTATTGCATTATCCTATATATATCTTATATATAAAAGGGAATGTTTGTATGTTTTTATTTTAGAGCGTTATAGGAATACAAACCACTTGATCGATCTAGACAAAATTTGGCACGTGGCTATCATTTGACCTCATTTAGATAATAGGGTAGTGTTCAAACCCGTACCCGCTTCCCTCTTCCCTTTGTAACTTATGTGGTAAATAAACTCTATGGGTTTATCATACTTCATTTCATGTACTCGATGCCATAGAAATATATTATCGAAAATGCTTTTCTTTCCTGTGATTCATAATTCTGTATCAAGGTTTAGACAGTCACCACAGTCATACCTGGATAAAAGGGACAGTCAGTACAGTAATCCTTGGGTAAGAGGGACAGACAGAACAGTAATACCTGGATAAATGGGAAAGTCGCCGCAGTGATACCTGGATAAAAGGGACAGTCACCACAGTAATGTCTAGATAAAGAGGACAGTCAGCATAGTAATGCCTTTGTAAGAGGGACAGTCAGCATACTAATACCTGGATGAATGGGACAGTCAGCACAGGAATACATGGATAAATGGGAGAGTCAGTAGAGTAATACCTGGATAAAAAGGACAGTCAGTACAGTAATATTTGGATAATTGGGAAAGTCAGTATAGTAATACCTGAATAAAAGGGACAGCAACCACAGTAATATTAGAATAAATTGGACAGTCACCACAGTAACAACTGGATAAATGGGACAGTCACTACAGCAATTCCTGGATAAAAGGGACACTCAGTACAGTAATACTTGGATAGATGGGGCACTCAGCACAGTCATACATGGATAAAAGGGACAACCATCACAGTAATACAGGAATAGATGGGACAGTCATTGCAGTAATGTCTGGATAAATGAAACTGTCAGCACAGTAATATTTGGATTAAAGGGATGCCTAGTACAGTAATTTCTGGATAAAAGGGACAGTCACCACAGTAATGTTTCGATAAAAGGGACAGCCAGTACGAGGAGGTGCAGGAAAGTTTTTCTGAATCCTTCAGAGTTTTCCTAGGCAGCACCGGGTTGGTCAGCTAGTATATATAATATGTATATATATACAAATTATATATATAGCACATACATTTATATATATACATACATTATTTATATATATATATATATATATATATATATATATATATATATATATATATATATATATATATATATATATATATATATATATATATATATATATATATATATATATATATATATATATACATATACATATACACACACATATACATACATACACATATACACACGTACACACGTGTGACTGTTGCAGATTCGCAAATATTAAGCTACAAATGTTTAATATCAAATGTACTATACTTTAGGAATAAGTTAAAGTCATAGGGAGTTATAATTGATAAGTGCTTTAACCTCGGTCAGGATATGAACCAAGGCCTCTGGTCTAGAAACAACTTTTGACAGTTGACTTTGACCTCTCGGCTATAAAGTGGGATGTAAGTTGATATAGACTTCTCTGTACACACACTCAGGGCACGCCCACAAATAATTATATATATATATATATATATATATATATATATATATATATATATATATATATATATATATATATATATATATATATATATATAATGTGTATGTGTGCAATATCTGTTTCTGCCTGTGTCATTGTACGCATTTTTCCCTTTTGGTATGTTGACTCCATGTGTTACCCTTCTAGTTCTTAGAGAAAATCTTTTTGGGGTGAGATTCCTAGCGCTACGCAACTGATGTTTGAGCAGTTTTTGTGATGACTGTGTCTGGTGTTTGTTAGTGGTCACCTACCTAATCTAAAGTTACTTACCGTCACTGGTCGCATGTCCAGAGGTGTTTTTCGGTAGTATTGTCAAATTTATTTTCTCATTCCCATTTCCTTTCAACTTACATAATTATTTTCTTCCTCTGTTTCCTTTTGATTTAGTCACAAAGAAGCCGTTCTATCTTATTTTTATTAGTATGATTAAAAAACGCAGGCCTGTTCCGCAGTATATTGCAATTTTCTATAGCTAAGAGGAAAGACTTAAGATTTTTGCACTATTAGTACACTACGTATATTTAGTGAAAACGCTATTAGATTGTCAGTATTTTCTACTTACTCTTTACTTTCTACTAGTTTTTGAGAATTAACTTTTCTGTTTTTCCTATCACTCATGACAGATTGAAATACTAATTTTTGTTTTGACGATGACTAGTGTGATGTTTTTTTCCACAGATTTAAAACAAACACTTTTTTTTTTTATTATGAAAGCATTCGATGAGGTGGTTAAAGTACATTGAAAACCTAAAGGACACAGCGAATGTATTGTATTTTTGTATTTATAATATGGATCAAGATTCCAGGTTCCGACACTCGAGTGCGTCTATATTCCTTGCTATACGTGCTTTAAATTGGGGCACTTTATCGATGACTATTGTGTAACGTTAGCGTATGCATGACAAGCTTCTTTGCGTACTCTTTCAAAGTGTCTCATATTTTGTATTTATTTAAACACAGAAACAGAATACGAGGCTCTTACTCGTTTGGTATTCACAGTCCCGGATCTTTGATGTAAAAAAAAAATAACTAAAAAAAAACCAACGTGAAAACTAACTTGAAGGGAAACGACGAATCATAGAATCTCTGAAAAGCAAACATTAAAAGATATTGTTATGCTTTGAGGGATCTGCACGTACCACAGTACATATGTACTTTTGATTTCTATAAAATGTATAAAAATAGTTCAGTATTCTGTACAGCATTTCCAGTGTGGAGAGCAAAAACGACTCATTTTGTAGCTTTTATTGGTGAATTATTTTTTCCGACTTTCCTTTTTTAACTTCACTCCATTTGTATCGTTTATGTCAGGGGGAGATTTTTCACTCAGGGGAAACGCTTTTCCATAAATAGGTCTAGATGGCGTTTCTTTTTTAATATTTCATAAAAGAAAGGTGATTCTCACACAAGAATGAGTGTCTGGAATGTCACAGAAAATTTGGAATATAAAAATATATGCGTTTTTAGGAAATATATTTCTCTTAAGTAAAATTTAAAAATGAGTGTTTGTATTTCTAAATTTAACACTTCTACTAATATGAACATGTAAAGAATCCCCTGGAGATCGAAAGGTATAAGTTATTCGGGTACGATTATCTAAAGGATGGGTCATAAAAATGAGAATTTTTGTGAGAATGAGAAAAGCAGTGCAGACAGTTGGAATGCTCACAGCATTTGGGAATAATACCTTACTCTTCAACACACACTAACACCAGCGTTCGACTGTCCGACCGGCCAGTGAACAATTAGATGAATTTATTTCTGGTGATAGAAATTCATTTCTCGTCATAATGTGGTTCGGATTCCACAAAAAGCTGTAGTTCCCGTTGCTAGGTAACCAGTTGGTTTTTAGCCACGTAAAATAAATCTAATCCTTCGGGCCAGCCCTAGAAGAGCTGTTAATCAGCTCAGTGATCTGGTTAAACTAAGGTATACTTAACAAGAATGTATAATTCTTTGGTAAGACCGATATTTGTATATGGACACGATTCATAACATGGCTCAGTTCTCATGGAAGTGAAGTTTGTAGCATTTGAAAACAGACCTGAGATGGACATTAGGAATGAAATTTCAGGGCAGAAGAGTCAGCTAGAGGGTAAGAGAAGGAAGGAAGCTGGTTCAAAGTGCTTGGCAAGACTGCTGTTGAGGGAAGCTATAGACTTAGAGACATGGCTGACAACAATGGAGCGGGAAGTAAGAAAGGAATGTTGGAAGACTTGAGGGAACAGGCAGGAGCCTAAGGGCAGCGGTGGCGAGGCATCATCGAGGGAACGTACATCCCCTGGGGACAGGAATTCATGTACAATTACGGTTTGACAGTGACAGTACATTTGTCGACATGTTTTTTTAAGATTATGTTCAATAATATTAGTAATTACTTAATTAGACATGCATTCAACTTCTCTCTTTAAAGTAATAAATAATATGACTATATATATATATATATATATATATATATATATATATATATATATATATATATACATATACAGTATATATATATATAAGCAGTCTTTTCTCATTTTCACTTATTATATATAATACGGTAAATGACAGGGCAGGACAGATTGATTATCTTCTCTGTGTGAGCCATCTGTCAGATGGAATGCAGCCTTGCGTCACACGGGTCTTAGAATAGTCATGTCAATTCTATGAAGGAATGTGAGCGCTATTTACTACGTCTCTCTTATTATTTATTTTGTTTTTTGTAAATTATTAATTTTGGTCTGTTATGGGACATGGAAAGAATGCGCTACGGTTTCAGTTTTGAGAGTTTCTGTTGTTCGCTATCTGAACGCTTTGATGATTAAAATGTCGTTTTTAACTTGACTAAATTGTGATTATAGCATGAGTTAGTTATCTGAATTATCTTCACCTTGTTACGTTATCTATCGACAGTACGAGATTATCTTTCCCCTTTTTTTATTCAGTGGCCAAGTAAATTTTGATGTTAGTGAGTAATGTACTGTTCATTCTTGTGGCTATTCAGTTCAGTCTGGAAAAGCCCAGGAAACAGTACCAACCAAACCATATTAAAAACATCGCAGAGCACCTAAAACATCAGACAGAGCACCTAAATTTTCTGCTTGTGCGAGATTAAAACAACTGCTATATGAACAAGGCATTCATCTTTAGTATTATACGCCTGTAATGTTGACGATGATGACGGTGTAACAGCCAGTGGCTCTTTAGTTGATAACTTTCTTCAGTATATTCAATTGACTGATGAGATGATGAAAAATTTACGTACGACATCATTCCCAAAATTGACCACACTATATTCGGTATCACCGCCTATTATTATTATTATTATTATTATTATTATTATTATTATTATCTTTGTGAAACGTACCAACAAAAGCTACCTCCGAGTGTACGGCACTGTTGACCATATCAGCAAAATTTTATTGTGTGGCTTACGGGCCCGTAATGACAATAGAGCTGTTAAAGATACGAACAGTGGTTCGTAATTTTAGCAGTCATTTTGGGACGAGCGAGTCCGTATCTGTTGCTGCGTCTTAAAAAGAAATTGAATCTTCAGACACCATTTGTTTTGTATTCTGAATTCTGAATTGTTTGGCTTTTGCACACACACACACACACACACACACACACACACACACACACACACACACACACACACACACATATATATATATATATATATATATATATATATATATATATATATATTAGAAAAGTTTGTTCATGTGCATTCATTATTCAACAAAGTAATGGCTTTTTACGGACTTTCAGAAATTACTGTTGTGTAGTTAATATTTTTATTCGTTTTCAATCTACATTTTTGGCCCTTTTGGAAAGCATGATTGCTCACTTGTACACATGAAAGGATTCATGATTGCATATTTCATACTTTTAAACGTGCAAATTTTAAATATTGTTATATCATAGCACTCTCTGCCCTGCTGGCTCATGTTTGGTGTTGAAAGCTTTTGCTGGTATCTATTTTTTTTTAAGTGTTGGTGTGCCTCTTCTTACATAGGAAAACAGGAAAACACAAATTCTAAGGTATATATAACAAGGTTTTGTTGTATAGAATTCACATCGTACGCGTAAAAATGGTAATTTTCTAAATTAACTTCCGAATAAGTATAGGATTATAAAAGAGGCTTATGCTTCCTAAGGATCTTTAAGAATTATAAGTGAAATAAAATGAGTTACTGTCATTGAAAAAAAAATGCACTTTGTATTAACTGACTTCCTACTTGGAGAATTTTATGGAACTTATTATTTCCTTAAGTTTTTTGTATTTATTACTCCATAATTTACTTCATCACTTTATGATGGATTTTATCTATAAAGCTTATTCTTAGTCATAATTAGCTTGTCATTTCAATAGTTCTACTTCTGTTTAACCTGTTATTGATGCTCAAGTTTATTTTCAACATCGACAGAGAAATTTAGATGAAATAAATAAAATCATTACCATAAAAGTGATGCGTTGTTTTTTTATCATCCACACGGTTCTTGAATCTGTTGCCTAGATCAGTGAATTTGTTCTTCGGTTTTCTTTCAGAGTATGATTGTGTCGATTCTTAATATCTCTCTGGTGGCATTTTTGAACATTTCTTTATACTGTGAGCATAAATAACTTATCGGTTAAGTTATGCATTCACTTTCCTGGAAGAGGGCAAGATACGTTGTTGTCCAAGATAATGAAGTTTGTTAGTTTTCCTAATCGTGACATTAGAAAGTGAGTAATAGGTGTGATAAACTCTGCTGAAAGGACCATGGCTCTTAAAAGTAACTTTGTGGTCATGATTAAATTGTAGAGTTTCAGTGTCCACAACACAGCCTGGTAAAAGTTCTCGTTAAGGTCTGTGGTGCTAGGGAATGTGATATTATAGTGCCTCTTCGCACCAAGTCCGTAAATTATCTGTATGATTAGTGGTCCCCACTAATTTGAGAGACCCAGGTGCTACGGTTAAGTTTTGAAATAGCGCCAGTCGAATCTTCCATCAGTGGTTAAATAGAATACCGTCGCATCAAAATACAGGGTGAAGAATTTAAAGTTAGCTCCATATGCACAGTTCAGGTTCACTTAAGTTGCCATGAAATTATAAAGTGGAAATAGATGACGCAGTGTATTATCCAGTTTCAGATTCATTGTATTGGATAACCAATACGCAATGAATAGTGTGTTGAGTTACGTAGGGCGAGATTAAGTAATCATTTAAGTCTTGATTTGAATAGAGTTTAGCTTTATCCACCAACTGACATTTCCCCAAACTAGTCCACTCTATATTTGATGAAACTGACAGATTCATCATTTTCCAAGAAGTGGTGATGAATAGTTGCAACGAAAGTTGCATCACAAGTACTTTAAAAAATTTTTTTCAAAGGTACAACTTACGTCAAATATAGGATTGACAGCATACGACGGTGCCCTTGAAAATTGCCGGCAACAGCTTTTTGGCGTCTGTCACTCACAAAACTTCGAAAAGCCCAATACCCTTACCTAATTTAGAAAAAGGTAAATGACCTATGGTCACAGTACTTAAATAGGCTTGAACAATTTGCAACTCACATCCCATTTGAAGGTTTAAAATGCCTCACGTCAGATTCAGGTTTTGCACTTCGAGGCCGAAACGTTAAATTTGTAGCTGTCGTTTAGAGTAATAGAAAAATAGACAACGGCACGTATTAATAGCAGCGTCTGCTTGTGCCATTATATCAGACCGCACGACGCAATTTCATTTATATTAGTTTAAAAAATGCTTTTAGGAATTAAAAAATGTTGTTTGCTTCGTTTAGTCAAAGAATCCCGAATTTCATTTTTATTTACTTTTATAAGTTTATTGGAAAATCCCCTATGGATTTTTAGTATTCCTAATACTCAATTGCCTAAGATTTCATGTTCGCTGAGGAGAGATAATTACGGTCAGAAGTGGCTCAGGATATGAGGCATCATCACAAAGAATAAATAACAAAATGGGTATGGAGTAGATGATTATTTGTTATTTAAAAATGAAGGAGTGATAATTATGGATTCAAAAATAAATATTTCAGTCAGTTTCCCCAAAAATGACGCAGAACTGTTTTGTGTAGTTTGTTTTCCAAGTTATTTTTTGTACCAAGATAAAAAGAGCTGCTGACTCTATGTACACCATATGAATGGACTAGCATATTGATATCTGACCGTTGCAGCTATGGTTTAAAACTAAAATGAGAATGTTTTGCATTTGTTCGTAAACAGCTTTTATTACGAAAATTAGAATTTTTCAAATATTCACTCTTATATATTTATCTTTCGGTTTAACGTAATTTAGCAACATGTGTTGTTTGTTTCGGTATGATTTTCCTACGTCCCGGTTGCAGAGATATTAACATGATTATATGGAATAGAAGCTTTATGTATTATATATATAACAAATGTTGTCGCTTCGCAGGCTTTATATCCGTAACAGAGATTTCCACCTATCATATCCGAATTAGAGAGATGGAAATCAGTTTATTGACCAATATTCCCAAAATTATGACACTATAACAAACTCATTTTCATTCTTCAGTAAAGTAAAACAGTGAACAATGATCATGTTAAAATTTGAGTTGTTATTATTATTATTATTATTATTATTATTATTATTATTATTATTATTATTATTATTATTATTATTATTAGTGGTGGTGGTGGTGGTAGAATTAGTAGCAGCAGGTCTCATTTGGTATCTGAAGAACTTTTTCAGTTTATATGAGTTAAGTTAATAATTTTCGAGGGAATATAATTTTGTAGACTAATGAGAAAAAGCTAATGGAATAAGCTCGTGTAATCACTTTAGTGGAGGGTGTTCTAAGGCCAAACCATGAATAAATTAAGCCTTTGAATTATGCACCGGTGAGAAAATGTAATATTCCTAGCTTATGCTTCATTACTAACATGGAGACTGGTAGAATAATTTTTTCTCTAATTTTTCCTACGCGTAATTTCTCTGGAAGGTTGGATTTGACAGTAAATAATACTACGACTTCTGTAAAAGTTCATTTCATGGCTATGATGACAGGGTCCAAAAAGCGAACATTTTTTGCAAATCAAAATCCCATTCACTTCAGTTTTAGGATGCGCTAATTTTATTTAAGAGATTATTCTTCATAAAAAAATTAGTTTTAGCATGTTTAGTACATTGGTCTTTTGCGACTTATATGCATTGCACAACAACATAAGAATTAATATTATTATTATTATTGTTGTTGTTATAATAATAATAATAATAATAATAATAATAATAATAATAATAATAATAATAATTTAGAAAAAAGTTACCTGGCAAGCTAAATGAGAGCAAAATGGAAACGATGGAAGTGTAAGTAAAATAAAAGTGGATGAAAGTAACGACAAATAAATATGGTTAACTAAATAGAGGAGCTGAAACGAAGTGGATGAATAATTTGAAGTAAAAGTACATAAATCTTGGACGCAACATGGCGCTCTGTCTTGAATAATTCTGATAGTCCAGTTTTACTAGCAATGAGAAAGCAAAATAGCATTAGAATATGTATGTAATTCCCCCACGCCAGGCAATGCGAGCGTCATATTTATGATTTTAGTCTCTTATCACCGACAGTGGAAAGAGTGTAGTCTCCGTAGGTGTAGCGTCGATGGACCAGTAAGAATGATTACTGTTTTTTTTTTTTTTTTTTTTTTTTTAAGATGCGAGGTGTGTACAGTATTGGTTCAGATGTATCAGGGAAATGTGAGGTTTATTTATATCTTAGCCTTCTGACTTCCCTGCGTTTTTTATATTTTATTTTGGTTATATTTCATGTTTTCAACTGATAACAACTCAGGAAAACTACCATTAGTTTTTTGTGGTCATAAAGTCTATACGCATAATGATCGAGAATTATTTTCTTTCATACCGAATGAGAGAGGGTAACATGATCGTACAGAATGTGTGTGTGTGTGTGTGTGTGTGTGTGTGTGTATAGACAGTATGTGTTCCCATGGAATGCCCCCTTTTTTTCCCTTGACGTTGCAGAGCTATGCCAAGTCTACATCTGGTGCGATCGTCCGCTGGCAAATTGGCAAAACAGCCTAACGTAACATTACCAAAATATTTCTGAAGGGATGATGTTAGTAGGTAAAGAAGTTACAATTTTGAACGCCCCAAGAATTTCCGTGTCACTTTTTTTCTATCTATGCTGATGACGTGAAATTTTTTTTTTTTTTTTTTCAAGTTTATCTAGTTGATGAAGTTACTTTTGAAATGTGGCATTTTTTAGCAACCAATTTATGTGATTGCTCGTTTGCTTCTTTTTTTTTTTATTTCCATGTTGTTTCTAAGTAAGTATTATTTTGTTAAACTTTTTCTTTGGTATCTATTACTTTGTACTTTTTGTTTTTCAGTTGAATGAATCAAGAGGAACCGGTTTTTCTGCTTAAATACTGACCCCAAAACCCTTAATATAATGTGAATTAAATTTAAATTCGGGTTTTTAACAGTATACTGAGATATAAAACATATTTCTTTAGAATGTAATTTTCACTGAAATATCTCCGACTCTCAGATTGATTTGTTAGCTGCCTTCAATTTTTTCCATTTAACCATTAAATCAGTTTGTGATGTGTAATACTGATATAATTTATCAACATTTTGTACACTTTTACAAACATACTTACATATTTACATTCATGTGTGTGTATGCATGTGCGCCGCGAGTGTATGCGTGTGCTCTGTTGTTTATTCAAGGGGCAATCGACTGCAGAAATGGTCGTCCTGATTGAGAAAATGTGAAAAAATACAAAGGTTAATGACTTGGCTCCTCACCATCTTATCACTGGAATCTGAAGCAAGAATTATATTCCTAGTCTAAGGGACTTTGCTGGTAGAATTATTGCTACGAGAAGGTTTTGCACATGCCATTAATTACTCTGTGTCTCCTTGTTCGTGAACGTCACCGATAATTTTCTCGTAGTTACATAGCTTAGAGCCTTGTCATTGAATACTGTCGATTTGTGACCAACTTATTTTCTTCTGACTTATTCTTGAGTTGTAAGCTAATATCGCATATTAAAATTAGAACAAACGGAATACTTATGCTTCGTATATAACCAAGTAATTATTAGTATTATAACCCCAATGATTCACTCCGCTAACCATATCCGTTAATAGGGTAAAGGGGTGTTAAAAATCATTTGCCCTGCAAACCGGTTCCTCTGCACCTGGGAGTAGCGGCACCTCTGCTATAGCGTGACGTACATATTATGGCACAGAAAATGATTGTCAGTTCCTCTCCGAAGGCATGGAATTTTATTCCAGGAATTGTATTATGTATTTATTTCCCATAATGTGTTCGACAAAGGGAGATATGTGATGAAGTCGATAATGATACTGTTATTAGAAATAATGATAATGGCATGAAAATGACAAGGTGCAATGAAATCATTGCAATACTTCTGAATTTCTAGTGCTGCTAATGCCGCTACAGATGTTATTCTGTTTGATCAAAATAGAAGATGTTTAATTTGCTCTGACCTTTATATATATATATATATATATATATATATATATATATAAAATATATATATATATATATATATATATATATATATATATATATATATATATATATGTATATTTGTATTTATATATATATATATATATATATACATACGAGTATATTTGTATTTGAGAGAGAGAGAGAGAGAGAGAGAGAGAGAGAAATATGCTTCATCATGAGAAGCAATCAAGATTCCCTTCGTAGTAAAAGAAGTGGGTTTTACGTAAGAGGTGGAGGACAGGTGGGTGACAGGGTGGGGAAGTGTGGCTGCAGGGGGAGACCTGTTTCTCATGTCGATAATGAGAAGTCGGTGCAATGGGGTGACGTGAAGCACTTATTTGTTGCACACACATTCTCACACACGAAAGGGAGCTGGCGCTGGCAGGCGACCGGTTGAGGGGAGAGAGAGAGAGAGTTGTGGAGTGGAATGACTAAAGAATGCATGAAAGGAAATAATAAACTAGGAAATACATCTTGTTCTCAGATATAAGCCATTACATTTGATATAGTTTAAATATTCATAAGGTTGCTGGTTTTGGTGTATAGTTAATAAATACAAAATACTATTAAATCCTTGGTTCACAATCATGCATGCAATATCAGACGTTGTTTGCAGATGCCACGTAAGGTTTGAAGCTTTTCCTTTCATTATATTTCCAGTTACATAAACATTCATTTATATCGCGTAAAAAAGTAATTTAAAGTGTCACCTGTTCTGGTATACGAGAAAGCTTTCAATGAAACTATGCTTAAGGTCGACAGTGGGTAGACACATTCGTGGCACCGACTACTTGACCTCTTGGATGCGAGTTAAGACCAATTGAGGATTGATACTTGCTCTTCCATTTGATTGCCAGTTACATAACATTCATGTCACATGAAAAAATTGATTAGAGGATTCTAAACTAACTCACTGTTATATGTTTGTGTCTAGGAAGCGCAGTTTCTGGGACAAAATGCAATCGACTTACTAGAGGCGAAAAAAGTATCAAACGTTCATGCTTGAATCAGTTGCCTTGCAGGGCCCCGTTTGGGCCCTCCGGGCATCCGCCTGCCAAAACAAGTTCGCCAGCTTTCATCAGAAAGTACAAAACCAAGACGATCGGCCGAAGCTATCTTTTTCATGTATTTTCATAAGTAATAGTAGATCCTTTGTAAAACCAAAACCATATCCAATTGAAAAACTCTGCAAGCTATGGAACCTAATGTAATGGAGAACTTTCCTTATTTTGTACAGCCATGCTTAAATCTGAGGCGACATGGTTCTTTTTGTATCGTCCAAAATCTCAGACTCAACGTAATGTTACCAAGTAGTGTTAAACTTTTTTATTTTCATTTCCAATGACTTACATGTCGACAAGTTTACGAATTCACAGCTAACACTATTTACCCTATGGTTATATAAATATGATTCCTTTGATTCCTTTCATGCAATGGTATAGTTCTTAACCTGTGTGATTTGAACTGATTTTTTTTTTTTTTTTTTTGTTACATTGCTTAGCTCAAAGCACGGTGGGATAAGGTTAGCGGTGCCATCAGTGACAGCGCTCTTAACACGCTCATCAGGCTGGTCAACGTAACTACCTCTGCAGCATTATAACAGTAGACCTAATAAGCTCAACAGTCATAACAACATTTTCAAAATAGGAATATGAACTACAACAAGTTTTCTTTGAATGTTGAAGTTTTAGGCTGTGTTCAAGCTACCTGTATGTTGCAAAATGATTTATAGGCCTTCTGAGATGTAATCTCTGTTACTAAAGAATTTACTTGTAGAGACTATGTGTTCTTTGAAGAATAGAAGATGATGATGATTTAAATTATATGGAGAAGAATACATTAGTATTAATATCACAGCCTATAGAACACTTTTTTTTAACTGGCTAAAAATATTTTTTCTTAAAAGTCCTTCTGCTTGTTTTTGGTGTATAATTTATTCATTCATAAGATAACTTGAAGTGCAAGAATGTGTAGATAACTTCATATGCTTTCTGGCCAGAAATTTTTTATATAGAGATGTGAATGCTAAGTGTAATAATGTATTTATAGTAAGTAAAGAAATCTAACACACCTTGGCCTAAGAACAAAATATTGGCTTGAATAATCGCATAGGGGAACACTTGCTAGTAAGTCATAACTTTTGAAGTGGTTAAGAAATATAACTTAAATAATTGTATTTTTACGGAAATCCAAACATCTCTCGAACAAATACAAAATAAATATTTTCAAGATAATTTCATTGTCGCTACTCATTGTAGACCAATGTCCCAGGTGGTTCATGTTTGGCCGCTACTCTGGGTTGCGTCACACAAGCTCCGCACATCCATTGATATCTGTGGATGCGTTCTAGCTACAGTAATACTTTTGTATTTACTTATTTACATTTTTTTCAGCGCTGAGGTGTAAAAACAATCAAGTATGACTATTTCAAATTTTATGGTTGCATTGGAAGTAATGTTAATGTTATGACAAATATTTTCGATTTTGTTTATTATTCTAACATTTGAACTGATGTTTGGTGATGATGACTTTTTTTTTGTTAAACGCATCAGCGATGAGTTAATGAAAGTTTTGAAAATGTTTCTTAAGTTTTTCTCTGAAATTTCCCTACACTTGATATATTCTTACAGTTTTGAAATATATGAGAGATTTCACCCTTATGATGCATATTATGGCCTTATTGTATGAAATAATCATGTTTTTGCATTGAAATAAGAGATAAATATGGAGCATGGTAGGTTGCCAGTTTGGGAATTTTGAACGAAATCCTGCGAAATCATGTATCACTTAAGAGCATAGCTGTACAAAGAATTATTAACTTTTCCAGGAGTGAGAAAACACGCCTGACTGAAAATTAATTCTTTCTTGCTCTAAGATTAGGTACTGCTTTTCCGCTCGCGGAAGTTTATGTCTTGTCAGAAATTTGCGAAAATAAATCAGTAAGTACCGGAACGCAGCCTCTTACTCATCCCGTACCTACTGTACAATCTAATCTTGGAAGTTTATAAGGATTACTGAGCCAGGTATGAGATTTGATTGGAAGGAGAATACTTTATACGTGTGTATGTATATATATATATATATATATATATATATATATATATATATATATATATATATATATATATTATATATATATATATATATATATATATATATGTGTGTGTGTGTGTGTGTGTGTGTGTGTGTGTGTGTGTAATGTATATTGTGTTTGCATATACTTCCGATATCACCATTTTTTACCTAATCAGATGATGCCAGATGTGGAAACTTTCTGGTAAATGAAATAAATGGATGATTTGTCATGGCTAACCGGAAATTAAATTATCGTTGTGCGACTTTTCTTGCGGAGAATATAATTTGTAACCTGTAATTAATCAGAATGAATATTTAATGGCATTCAAGGAAGGTAAACTTCCTCTCCCAGTGCAGCTGGAATGCAGACAGTACACTATGCCCATGTTTCATCCTTATTGGCATATTTTTAACAAAAACTTCATATCCTCAAAGTAAGGCACCTTGACCCACTGACCCTCTGACTATGACGGAAAATTAAAGCGTAGAAAAATCTTCGCTAAACTGACAGCGTTGGGCAGGTATCGACCGGTTAATAAATATTTGGTAATGTAAGCAATGCAAGCCATTATCACGGAGTCAGTAAAGAGCGAACTCGTATGCGACAATGATGCTTTTTGTAGCATTCATACAAATTGCTAGATACGTGTGTGTGTATATATGTATATATATATATATATATATATATATATATATATATATATATATATATATATATATATATATATATATATATATATATATATGTGTATATGTATATGTATGTATGTGTGACGTGCAACAAGGAGGCTAGGTTCCATTACACAATCCAGCAGGTCTCTCGCATACTGCCTCTAAAATCGGAAAATGAAGTGGAGGCATAAGGCTAGCTATATGTAAAACAGCACCAAGGAAAGATCTACAGAATGCACTAGAAGTGAAATAACAATGGAAAAATAAGAAATGCACTTTCCTAAAATTAACGATAGATACAGTGTGTATATATATTATATATATATATATATACATATATATATATATATATATATATATATATATATATATATATATATATATATATACACACGATTTAACCTGGAGAAAAGATTATCCTGAGCCAGTTACTGACTCTAAATGAATGATTCCGTTACGTACCTCAGTATATGTATAATATCTGACTGCTGTTGATTCAGGAAATCGTAAAAAAAAAAGAAAAGAAAAGGAGGGATATAACTGAGCTGATGGCTCTGCTCACAAGGCAATTGTAAGCAAACACTGTAGGGTAAGTTTAAGATTACGTATATTTAGATTAAATGACCAATCAGAGGATGAAATGAATTAAACAGGCAGGCAAAACCTGAGAGAATAATTATAAGTATGAACAGTTGAAGGTAGATCCGTCGATGTGATGCTGATTCACGAAAGGGCAAGGCACAGTCAAGGAAGAATTCCACGAGGATCCCTCTGTAAATGGAGAGATTTATAAATTAAAGGCCAGTAAGGACACAGTAAAATATCCATAGGACAAGGTGGTGCATCGACGGTACCAAGGATGCCTTGAACACTTGATTTTACGTAATTACTCGAACACTGGAATTTTCGTAACACTGCTCTAACAAGGCGAGCTTAATATGGAAATACTGGCACTTAGAAATGAGATTAGGAAGTATAGGGAGAGAATTAAAACAGTGTGACTGAGTGAAAAGAACCTTTGCAACAGATCACTTTACCTTATAGAAGAGTTGGCTTTAGCGTAGGGAATGGCGGCGGAGGAGGGATAAGGCTTCACTGGTAAGAATACTAATGCCCCCTACAAGATAGGGCCATATGGTAGGCCATGGCTCTCTGAAGGAGGCGAGAATGCAAAGGGAGGATGGTGTCTCGCTCGCATCTAGCTATGTCTCTGACTCTTGTTCCTTCGGTCAGGCCCTTTTAAGACCTCGGGTCATGGAATTACAATGCTTTCCTCATGTAGGTGGGGTTAGTGTTGTTCCCCTATGAGCGCGCATCATTTGAATCGCGGTCCGCCTCTTGGTGAGTCCATTCCAAGTGTTCCTAGGAGTCCCACCTTTCTCTTAATCTGGTTTATTCTGCCTCTCACCAGAAATTAATCTCCACCCGGCGTCATGTTCTGAAAACAAGGGCTTCCCAGAGTCACATGTTCAAAGAGAGAAATTGAGAGAGATATACAGAGTGCAATTAATGGATTTAGGGAGGGGCCAATATTCCTTTCGCCCTTCCTTGTCAGGCTGTGCTAAGCAATGCACTGTATTTTTATTTTTCAGCTTTAAATTAAGCGTTTGGTAACTGGGATGCTTGGGAAGATGTAGCAATGTATACTATATAAATGTAATGTATATATATATATATATATATATATATATATATATATATATATATATATATATATATATATATATATATATATGTATGTATGTATGTATGTATATATAGCTTTTCCATTGTTATTTCACTTCTTGTGCATTCTATTCATCTGAAACTTACTGATTAATATTTATTTTTGTATAGATAACTTTTCCCCAAATGACGGTAGGCAAGGAGGCATTAGTTTTTATGCCCGAGAGTTTAATGTAAAGCGTTTCATCTTATCGATAGCAAGATTTCTCAAACCTCCATTTCCTGCCATCTGAAGGCTCTCCCTTAATGTCGGCGTCCTCCTTCCATTTCCTCCCTAACAGAAATTAATGTAAAGCCGTCCATCTTATCGGTAACGTGCCTTTACCTCAGGCCTTGTTTCACGTTTGCTGACAGGAAGTTCGATCTCTTTTCTTTGTTGTTGTTGTAGATTTAGCCTGCCGATTATAGAGGTAATGTGCTCGAGAGACCTGCTGGATTGTGTGATGGAACCTAGTCTCCTTGTTCCACGTCACACATGGGATGTAATCCCGAAGATACTACATGGGGTTTGTTAGTTTCAGTCATTCATTATGCTCTTTACTTCCTCTTCCATTTTCTAACTTCCTCTGTGTTCCCATAGTATTGTGATGTACTTTAACTCTGTGGAAGTAAGGGAGATGTGATAACCAAAATACTAAGAAGCTAAACTGACAGCTCATATTCATGTGTGAAAAGAAGTTGGCTGTTTATAATCATTTGCACTGTCGTGGTAATTTGCTTTGTGGTGAAGAGAGAATTTTTGAAATGTTAGGTGTAAACGATATGTTTAACGAAAATCTCGATATTGCTTATAAGTCTGTGAAAAAAAGAGGATTAAGATTTTCTATCTATATTGATTATCATTAAAACACCTTTCTTGAGCCTGTCCTGTAAACATTCCACCTTTGTATCAAGTGAGCTTTTTGCTACACTATTGCAAAAAGAGAGAGAGAGAGAGAGAGAGAGAGAGAGAGAGAGAGAGAGAGAGAGAGAGAAAACTCGGAGTATAGCAGGGGCCCGTGGTAAAAAAAAATAAACCTTTATTTAATGGTATCATGCAACTAAATAGCAATAAGCGGATAACGTTGGGCCCATAATAACTTATTAAAGCTGAGTAAAGCTATTACCCATGAAACATGTCCATTTCACATTGATTAATGCATGTGTTTGCGAATACTTAAAGGGAGGTGGTGAATGTATAATGGTATCATTTTTTCAGCAGTTTTTCATTAATTATTTGTTTGAAGGCTGGTGGCTGTACATGTATCTTTGATGTCAGTGTATACATTCTTCTCTCTGGCCTGTTGTATGCGTTGTGAAACCAGTCTAAGTACAAATAGTCCTTTGTTATTGTTAGTGATTCATGAAATTTGAAGTATCGGAGACTGCCTCGGCATTCAGCTTGTTATGATGGCTAATGTTTTCTTGATAACGCATCATAAAGTTTCAGTTATTACAAAAAACTACTTATAGATTCATGTTAGCACTAAATACCCTTTAATTGAAAGTTTCTTTACGTTTCGCGTAACTAAGGCAAAGTAAACTGATACATGACAGTAACTTGATTTATTCATTGTACCGACCTTTGAAAGGGCAAAATTTGGAACAGCATACATCATGTTGGCGCAATGGGTCGAGTCAATAATGCAACGAAAGGTCTGCATTGACCATCTATCGCATCTCATAGATCAGTTCTCTCCAACAAATGGAATTTATTTATTCATGTCAAGATGGATTCCTAAGTCTGTTATCGATAGCATGTACCGTCCTTCAAACAGGTTCGAATAGTTTATGTTGGTTTTTAGTTTTCTGTTAAAGAGAACTATTGTGACGGCTTTGTCTGTCCGTCCGCACTTTTTCTGTCCGTACTTATTCCGTCTTAAAAACTACCGAGGCTAGAGGGCTGCAAATTGGTATGCTGATCATCCACCCTCCAATCATCAAACCTACGAAATCGAAGCCCTCTAGCCTCAGTATTTTTTATTTGATTTAAGGTTAAAGTTAGTCATAATCGTGCATCTGGCACCGCTATAGGTGCCAACAACAAAGGCCACCACCGGGCCGTGGTTGAAAGTTTCATGGGCCGTGGCTGTACAGAAAACTCCATTGCGCCCACGAAACATCGGGGCATTTTTTTACTTGTTTACATTTGAGAATAGTTTTTCTTCACTAGTGCGTTTGCCTTACATACGACTTTTAACTGACTGATGAAAATCTTAGTAAAAGAATCAATGATTGACATTTTGTGAATGAACAATGATTTTTTTTATTTCTAAATAGCTTCTTTAGCTTGAAAAAAATATTAAAATCCAGATGTCACCTGATTCAGAGTTGGTGAAAATATGTGCGTGAGACTGAAGTAGATCTACCTGACTGGATTCAACATGGGGGTAGTTAAGCAAGTACGTTTGGGTGTATAGGAGGGGAGGAGGGTTTCATTGGTTTTGAGATTTATGAAGTATTACTTATAGCGATATACGCACAACAGACAAGATTATGTACATCACTAAGTAACGTTGGCTCCGTTAAAACGCTTTTAGTTTTGGTATGTTTTTGGGTTTTTCATTCGCAAATATGTTTTTTTCAGTATACATTTTATTTTTTTTCGTAGGTTACACATTACTCGCCATAATCCTTCCATTTGAAGAAACGTAGGATTGTAAGAGAACATTCAAAAGGTTTTTTCACTGGATGTGTAATTTCTTTGTGTTATATACAAGTGTCTGAACTTGAAAAATATATTACGTTAGTAGGAAGATTCCTTGCACCTTAATAATCTTTGTATTTAACTACGAAAACAGGATAAAGTTGAAATGGTGCGAGAAACTAAATCCTGTCAGTGCATTAAAAACTAATTTCGTCCAAACAGCAGAAAAAGATAAAATATAAATACTTTCGTAAACACCCTCAGTCAGAGAAATTCAACATCTTAAAAGATAACGATATGAAAAAAGATGCGGATGGTCATCGTCCGTGGTATGATTCGTGACTGGCTGTCACAGCGATAATCTTACCCATCAAGTCACGGTTGCTTCCAGCAGTGTACATATCTTGAATAGCTAATACAATTTGATGTTATCTAATGGATTAGTAGATTCATATGTCCATTATGATCTTGCCCTATTGTATATATGAAATGAAGTTTTGATTCTATAATGAGTCGGAAACGTTGTATATCAAATTTTTGATCAAGTTAAAAGAGTAGTGAGAAAAATGTACGTTACGACAGGCTTTGATGAAGAATGTGTTTTTTTTTATTTCAATATGTTCAGGTAAATGTATATTTATATGAAACAAGGAAACGTGACTACAGGAATGCAGAAGAAATTTAGTAAAATTAGAGGAGGAATTCTGAGACTTTTTGTGACAGACGCTTCACGATAACATTAATGACAAGAAAGACAGGCAGACAAGTCCTTTCAAGAATTAGAAACTAAGAGTAGAAAATGGGGAGACATCCTGCGAGAGTATTGTAGACAAATAAACTAAGAAGTACTTAACTGAAGCTAGACCAAAAGTTATAGAAAATTGAAAAAAGCAGGGATATTAGTTAATTACAGAGCGAATTAAACTGGAGACCTTTTTTGGTCTGAATCATATATAAAATTACCTTCTTGCCCATCTTTAATTTTGCTTTTTATGACATTTGGTAGATGCAACAGCAGCTGCTTGCGGCAGTGTAAGTTGGAAATTTCGTGAAAAGTAATAGCAAAACGAAATTTCATCATACCTACTTTTTCAAGAAAGTAAATGTGTTTCGCTGGTTAAGAAAGCAATAAATGTAATATGTAATAGATTGTTAGACATTACAGAGGGCAATTACAATTTTATTAATTCAAACTCCACTGCCGAGTAATGATTCCTTATGTTATATTGAATAATTTGTGAAACTGGCTTTTTCGGGTGTTTTCCTATTTTGGTTGAGTGTTAAACCAAAGCATATTAACCTTTTATTTGTTCTTTCTTGTATGCAATTTTCCTCTGGGTGTTTCCAGAGAAAGAAACCAGTGGCCACTGACTCACTTATACTTTTAAAAGCTGATTCGTGAATGAATCCCTGAGCAGGAGACTTCCATAACATTAGGTGTTTCAAGGATCTTCACAAAAGGTTCATCAGTAGCTCTTTGAACCTCCTTCACCTCTTTTACACCATCTTTCCAGCACTTTCCATGTCCCCTTCTCCTTTATCCTCCTAACTCGTTTGAATTTGCGCTTTTTATCAACCTTCATATGGTCCTCCATTATTCCCACATGACCAAACCATAGCAAAACACTCCGGCCGATTCTTTCAGCTAGGTCGGTCTCTGCATTTCTCACCCTGGCAGTACTTATTATATTATGCCATATGTACTAAAATTCTTGCTCCCTTTTGCCTCTTTACTTCGTTTTCCCTCTCTCTCTTTCATTTTGACAGTCTTATCAGTCTTCCTATATTCATGAACGTGGTCTCTTCTGTCATGTAATTTTACTTCAGATAATCTTTATTCTCCTTTTTCTTAACAATATTTTCCGTTATGGAATGTTAAGTCTTGTACAGTCATCCAACTCCTTATCCCTAATCCTAGCCCATATGTCATCTATTATGCGCTTCTCACTTCCATGTTATCAAACTCACCTTTTGTAATTTCATTTCAATTTGTGATTTTGCCCCCATCTTCTCCAGCTTCCACTTACATTTATTGTAACTCTTCAGTCATTCTGCACTGATGCTTAATCTAGCAAACTTTTTCCTTACCGTTTTCTCTTGTCCAGTTTTAATAGTAAATATCCCTCTTTGGACACCATGTTTTCATAGAAGCCAAGCCACTTTCCAAACACCTTTCCATTTTCATTTACTCCGGGAACTTCATAGTTCCTCGTTGGGAGAGTCGGTAGAGTTGTCGGCTAGCACTCGCTAGGCCCGAGTTCGAGTCTCCGGCCGTCTAATGAAGAATTAGAGGAATTTATTTCTGGTGGTAGAAATTCATTTCCACAATAAGCTGTAGGTCCCGTTGCTCGGTAACCAATTGGTTCTTAGCCACATAAAATAAGTCTAATCCCTCGGGCCAGCCCTAGGAGAGCTGTTAATTAGCTGAGTGGTCTGGTTAAACTATGGTATACTTTTTTCGGGACTTGGTTAAACTATGGTATACTTTTTTCGGGACTTCGTACCTACCAACAACCCCATCCCTTACTTCGCGCTTAGATCAAGTAGTACAACCAGCCTTTTATATTCTGTAAACCCAGACAGGCACAGAGTCACTTTCACTCATTCATTGCCATTCGTAGATCATGTACACTGCCACGCTGAATGTTACCCATAAAACCTTCGAACTAAAACATGTGCTCTGTCGCCCGTCTCCAGAATCTTCTGGCCATAAGTAGCACTACCCTTTCCTTAGCTCTGTCCAGTTCAGTTACCCAAGACTCAGTCGCTCTTTGCCCTACCCATTCCCGCACACGCACTGCCCTTTCACCTTTCTCTGACTAGAGCCAAAGCATCCAGTTTTTCTCCTTTAACAAATCGACTATCAGGCATCTCTTTATCACCTCATCCACGCAGTCAAAACCCAATATTGTATTTTATTATTATTATTATTATTATTATTATTATTATTATTATTATTATTATTATTATTATTCGCGGTAAACTTACATATTTGTATGAAACAAGCCTAAACGATCTTAATTTTCCAAATGAGATTCCACAGAATGTAACCATGGAACCGAGGAAGTAATAGCATAAAGACGGAAAAGGAATATATGTATATATATATATATATATATATATATATATATATATATATATATATATATATATATATATACATATATATACACATTATGTATATATGTGTATATATATGTGTATGTAATATATATATATATATGTGTGTGTATATATATATATATATATATATATATATATATATGAATATGTAATATATACATAGCATATATGTAATATATACATATATATATATATATATATATATATATATATATATATATATATATATATATATATATATATATATATATATATATATATATATATATATATATATATATATATATATATATATATATATATATATATATATATATATGGGTGTGTGTGTTTTTCGTCTTTATGCTGTTATTTCCTCAGTTTCATGGTTATATTCTGTGGAATCTCTTAGGAAAATGAGTGTCATTTAAGTTAGGTTTATTGAAAATGAATATCATTATTAGTAATTAAGCTTGTTTCATTACAAAATTATAGGTTTAATTACTGCGAGATATTAATAAAACACGATAATAATATTTTAGTCAAACAGATAAGGAAACTGAACAATTTATGATAACTATCTTAACCGCTGAATGCCTGATAATGCCTTAGTGCTTGACCTGACAGCATAAACTTCATAAATCATAAACCAATAAAATTAATGACGTAATGATAATGTGCTTATTACGTAAATTTTTTCAGCTCATACGAATAGTAAAATTTTGTGTCCCCCCGTTCCTTTCAGATCTTATACGAAAAAAACTAAAAATCATAAACCAATAAAATTAATGACGTAATGATAATGTGCTTATTACGTAAATTTTTTCAGTTTATAGTTTTCCCCACCCTTTGAAATGCATATGTATAAGTTTTAATAATAAATACAAGAAACTTGTAGCAATCCAAGCGCAGCGGTTGCTTTCAGGCTTGCATTCTTTGATATATAATTCATTATCGGTGTTAGTTTCTTTTTGAATGCAATATCTGGGCTACGATTGACTTCTTTTATTTCCATCGTAAGTAATATTTAATTCATATAAGCGTCGACAAAATAGTATCATGAATCACGCAGAAAATCATTGAACTCTTGTCCCTGCTTTTTATGCGAGACAGTTAAGGATTACATTTTAAAAGAGCCACTAATTCTCTATAATTTCCTGGATTTTTGTCTGAACAGCCCTGCCGTTTTCCTTAATTAAATTTAATTTATGCTTTTGTGTTTCAGTATCAAAATTGCATGTTATAGCATTTGTAACATGTGCAAATTATCTGCCTGCTGCAATCAATAGTTATGTTTCAGATATCACGCTTAGGGCCATCAAGGAATATTGTGTAACTGTTCTTGACTTTTCGGTGGGTTTTATTAAGACATGGCACTGATATGAATACCCAAACTCGTAATTAAGATTTTTAACAGGTCTCCAGCTTCCTTCTTGATAGCACTGCGGTGGAATGTTTAAATTTGCACCCTCACCTCTGCACTGCGTTTCCAGATTACTTTTTTATACATCCACGACTTTCTGTTCCTTTTTTTTTTGTCTTTACTCATATTTATGTTCTGTTATAAGTTATCTTTTCTTCTTAGTCCTCCTCCAAAGTTTATTACCTGAAAGTCTTCAAGTTGATTTGTGCCATCAAGGAGAAAGGACATGTTAAGTTTGTATTCCTTTGTAATGCAACTTTAAATTACCTTTTTAATGTTTAGAACGCAATTGTTTAATTGACCAATGCCTTGTTTAGAACGCAGCTTGACAAGGTCTTCTCTTGAGCAGCTCTTGCTCTGTATTTGAACTTGTTTTTACTTTCTGCCAGGACATTCGAAAACTTGATTTTTTACTTTTCCCCATTTTTGTAATTGTGATGGAGACCTTTCTTCCCGAGATATATACATACTTGAGTAAATGACACAAAGGTCTGCAGGATGCACACTCTCATACTGGCTTCCGTCCTTAGTTCAGCGAGATGTCGTGAATTACAGGAATCACTAAGATGTGAGATCTTAGGGAATTGTGATTTTAGTGTTTTTTGCTTCCTTGGTTAAAGCAACCCTGATTGGGATTCCTTGGCGAGAAGTTTTTCGATCTTTGTGTATATTTCAGATGTATATTTTTAAACTGTCTTGGCAATATAATGAAGTTATTAACACCAGTTTATAAAATTTTTATGACTGGGTTAAACAACTTGAATCAGGTTTCATTGGTTATAACAAAGAATTTTGTGTGGAACAATAACGTTTCTATGCATTGTCACAGACTAATTCTCATTAGAATTTTTCCATTGTGGAAGAGTTGAAATGATATATAAAGTTACCCTGGAAAAAGAAAATGAAAATCAGCTTTTCTGTTTAGACGTCCTTTTCTTGGACAAAATAATATTTTTAACACCATGATTTTTAGAAAAAGAGCGTTTACGGGCTTAGGGTCACATTTTTATAGTTTTTGTTCTTTTAACTTTAAAATTAATTCCGTTTTTGCTCTCCTCCACAGGGCTCTAACGCTAACTTCTGACTGGTTTCTATTCCAAAATGAGATCGTCTTTTTATGTAAAAACTTGAAAGAAAACTGGTTCCCGTCTGAACTGGTCGTTTAAGATACTTCGCACGCTTCAAGACAAGTACTTCTCCCTCAAGCCTACAACTTACAACGTTCCTAAATTGAATTTGTATGCTAAATTCCCGTTTTTTATTTGATGATACTTTTGGAAAAAACTTTCCACAGCACATCCAAAATAAGTTTGGAGCAATTAAGTCCACCTGATACCTGTTAATCCTCTTACCATCGGGTCGCTATTTAAGTACAAAGATCGTGTATGCCCTTATATTAAGTCCGCCGGGTGTGTGTATAGCTATACGTGTCCTAAATGTAATTTAGGAATTTATATTGGATCCACCAGGAGGCTTCTGAAGGTACGCATTGACTCTCATCGTGGAGTGCGCTATAGGACAGCCAGTAAAATTACAAACCCAGAGTTTTCTAATATTTAAAAATCATTCTAGAATATGTAAAACTTCTATTGAAAATAAGGACTTTTCAGTTTTAGGGCGAGCTTCCAGCAGCCATGAATTGACAACTTTAGAATCGTTTTATAATTAAACAACTCGTCCACTTGATAAACAGCAAAATCTCTGTCGGAACAATGTTCAGTACCCCTTTTAGTCTTTCGTTTTCTCTTCAGTCATAACATTGCCACTGAATTGGTTGGTCTAGCTCTGCTTAACTTTTTATTGTATTTTTTTTAGAAGTATTTTTGTTTTTTAAGTTGTCCTTTGTAAGTGTTCCTTTTAAAAAAAATTATTGTTTTAATTTGTAATCATGGTGCAACTTTAATTTTTGAAATTTTAATTTATAGCCTATTTGTTATTTATGTTATTTATTTTGTACAGCCCTCGAAAATGCAAGACATTAGGAAATGTTGGGAATAAATTGGCCCATTGTAGCAAGTCTTTTATGTCCTCCTCCTCATTGATGTATGTGTGTGTGTGTCGAAGTTCAGCCCCGATAGGAATGGGGGGTGAAATATGAAATATAAAATGTCAAAAATGCTGGGCAATGTAACTGAAGCAACTATGTTAATAGGAGTGGGGGAGAGAGTTTATCAGTTGCCATTCAGAGATTTCCCGGGCAACGCCGGGTTGGTCATCTAGTATGTATATACTGTATATTTATGTATATATATGTGTGTGTACTCTTAAAGTATGAATTGTTTTTGGGGAATTTTTTCTAATTTCCTTTATGAATTCCTTTGAATATGAGCAATTAACAATAATAGGAACATTTTGAAGTGTGGAAGGCTGGGTAGATGGATGTAATTTCTGAAAAAGGCCGATAACTGTTTTCCCATTTCACTCTTGAGATGTTTTACAGAAGTCTGCAAAGCGTTCGATTTTATTTAAATATATGTGGACAGAAAGGTAGGTTCATTTACAACAAGGCCTTTTATGGACTGGTGGATTGGCTAGTGAACGACATATCGAGGTGCTGCTCTGGCTTTCTGTTGATGTAGGTAAAGGGATCAAAGAACCTTTTGATTTTGAAGTGTAACATTTAATTGTCCTTAATTATCATTGGCGTTTTCTCCATGTTCCTGTTCTTGCAAGTTCTTTCCTTCATAGTTGGTGATTGACGTTTTGCTATTTCTTGTTCCCAGTCTGTTAGACGAAGGCAGTGTGCATTTATGTAATGATCTTCAGAGACTATAATAGGTCAGTGGAATCATGGTTCGCTTCTTACAGTTTTGGTTCCTTGTCTAGGCTTCAGTTGATCATTTCTATAGATGTGTTTCTCTGTGAAGTGATGCAGAATCGCTCAGGAGGTTTATGTTGTATTGATAACATCTCTGAAGAGTGATTATAGTGTACCCAAAGCAACTGACTTTGAGGGATTTTCAGTTTTCTACAGAACTTGTAGCTGTTTACACCACATTGGCAATACTTTTGTTTAATACGCATGGAGTGGTACTCATACTCATTACCGAAAATGATAGCATGTTAGGGTATTCAAAGCTTCTTAGACTCCTCGCGCAATTAATTTTTATTGGGTTTGGTCATTCTTGGAAGGGATTGGTGTGCGACATTTGGTTGGGGATTGTAATGGTTTCACATTGGTTCTCATTACTAGCATATGACTGGCCATGAAATTTCTTCATTTACCTGTGGATACAATTCTCTTTCATGTTACCGAATCCAATCTAGCTCCTTGTTAAAATATTTTCCAACTATTGGCGTGGGTAAATGTCCTGTTCACGGAGAACAAACAGCTTAGCGTCTGTAGGCTTTGCTTTGATTCAGTGGTTTTCCAGTCAATCAAAGCTGGAAAACTTGGTTCCATTCCCATAAATAAGTACAATAAGAAAAGATGAACATTATTCCTAATAGAGGTGGGTTTGAATTAATGTTTATCCAAACTTACCTCTTTCATAAAAGAAAGGAAGCGGTTTTCATAGAAACTAAATACAAGAGCAGCTTGAAGCCAAAGGTTATTTCTAACTGTGACAAAAATATGATACGTTTGGATTAATGTTTATCCAAACTTACCTCTTTCATAAAAGAAAGGATACAATTTTCATAGAAACTAAGTACAAGAGCTTGAAGCCGAAGGTTATTTCTAACAGTGATAAAAATATGTGTACCTGGCATAAATGGCAGGTTCATGGTGCTGTGAAAAGAATGTTCATCGACCATAGCCATATTCATATTAGCGAATAAGCCTTCTTGAGGAGGTCGTATTGCCAATTTACCATGTAGAGGAGCTGCGCTATGCGTTTATCGATACAGCAACTGATCTCATAACCGATATGTAGAAGCATGTCGATGGTTTTGACAACTTGGATCTTTATAGAATAAATTTTCAGTTGTTTATTGAAGTCCTATCATATTGCCGGGTCATTGTCTTCAGGAGGTATTTTGTATAGTGGTATAAATGGATAAGTAGCTACATATAAAGTAATCTTAAAATCGATACTATAACTGGCGAGATGTCATACGAAGTCTAGGCTTATGTCGATTGATTGGTAATTTGAGTTGTATTGAATATACTTAATAATAGGAAGACAGAACTGAGGGATGCTACAGTTTCATAATTATTGTAGATATAAGATAAATGAAATGATGTGGAGGTGACGGGTTATGACGGAAGAAGGGCAGAAAAAAAAGTTGAAAAACCAAGACACCAGGAATTGGTGAATGTGATTGAAAGGCTGGAGTTTTGTATAAGTCGATGTCTGAATGAGAAAAATGTTCCACAGGAGTTGATGAACTCTTAATTGCCTCTTTCATGCGTTGGAATGACGAAGAATTGCAAGGATGACACACACACACATACACACAAAACAATTGTTTTGAGTATGATAGGCAAGAAGAATGCGTGTTTGTGTGTGGGTATATAACAGTAACAATAAGAAAAACAAAATACAATAAACTGGATACATAAGACATCGAAAAGGCTTATAAATACGAGAGAGATACAAAATGGAGGGTGATTAGGCAGTACGGTATGGAAGATAGCTCACTAAGAAGAATTAAGATTAAATCTTAAGAAAAAAGTTAAGCTTGTTTAAGAATATGTGGATATGAGTGACTGGCATAAAAGTTGGTCATAGACAAAGATAGAGTATTGGTATTTATCTGTTTAAAATTTATTCTGCAGGTATAATCTTAGAAGTCACGAAAAGTATAGATTTATTTGTAAGGTTGTGGGACATGAGGAAGTGGTCGTGAATGTAATGTAGAGTGGTTGGTGTCTGAGGTTAGACTTTTAATTGTCTGTGGCAAAAAGAAATTGCAGGAACAAAGAAAATAGTTCTGCAAGTTATTGTATGTGAACAATTTCAAAAGAAATACAGGGTCGATCCTGCTTCTTTCTGCTCAGTTGTCTTCAAGTCCTCGGCCTTGCATATACATGAGTGCTTCATTACACACTGATAAAATCAGTGTGTAAATGTTAACAAAGTGTAATTTTCATTGAAACTGACCATTTTGGGTCATGGTCACCATCATCATGCGATGAGGTATTTCTCAATGGACAACAGCATTCAGCCTCCCAATACTGCATTTGTGCGTGTTTTTGTGCAGTAGCCGTCAGCGTTCAAATGTTTGTTGCTCTACCAGTCACTTATTTTCATTGGCAGGCTCTCTTTTTATCATCACATATTAAAAAGAAAAAAGAGTGAAATTTAGTGGTATTTTCGTGTAGTTAGGAGTTGCACACATGCATAAACTGCCTTTGTCTCGGCGAGTCTTGCATGGTATTGAAACCAAGGGTAAGGGATGTGTCATCGCTAACGTTGGGGGAGCAAAAACAATTATGAGGGCAAAAATAATCTGTAGTCAGGGATACAGATTTAGAGAAGGAATCTTCAGTGTTTTATGGGCGCAAACTTATGCAGATATGACGGGTCCATAGTTCGTCGGAGTATATTCAGCCGTTTTTTAACGACCAATTATTTTTTTTGTCTCATAAGGTAAAAATTATAGCCTTTCAGAAGTTATTTCATCAAAACCTTTCATCAGTACAAGGGGAAGAAACACCAATTACCTATCAAAACATATTATTTGAGTGACAATATTTAGATATACACAAGGGAAAAAGAATTTAAATCTGTAGTTATTAACTTATTCTACCGAGTCAAAGAAGGTATGAAAAATCCGAAGACTTGTTCACTTCTTACAAATCCTAAGATACTGGGAGAGGTCACTGTAGAGTCACTTGAGGTCACTGCTGACCTACTGATTATGTAAGGTTGTATTGTCACCGGGATTGAGTAACCATGCGAAATTTCAAGTCCATCGGACGAAGGGAACAGGTCGAAAATTGAATTACAAGTTTTGACCCAAACAGGCAGACGGAAAGATGGACAGACGCAGAAGTCAAGTTAAATAAAAGCATGTAACTAGGCGGAGTTAGATTTTTCGCAGCTTTGTGGCTGCATAAACTAGTTGTTATGTAAGTGATTATTAGTCCGAAAAAAGTAGAAACATCGACGTCATATGCTCAATCACGAATGCATTGTAGACCCTGGAAAAGCCGGATATGTTGGCATCTGAGCTACCTGCAGATTCTTATATGGGAGTTATTTAAGGATCGTAAAGTTGCAACGTTGGAATGTGGTTAACAAACACCTAAAAAATTAACAATATTTATTACAAAAAAAAATTTCCTTAATTCTAAATCAACCTTGTGCAAGTCGTCATAAACATCAAATACTGAGGCTATATCTTTTGTAATATATCTAGGAGATGAAATAGGAAGTCTCCACAACACAAGGTAAACCTAAAACTAAAAAACTAAACCCTAAACCAAGAATAATAAAATAAAGTGGGCCCAAAATTAATAACACTACCTGTCAGCTAAACAAAATCAGAAGGAAGAAAGGAGGGAAATAAAGGGTAGAAGACCTTAAAATTACCTACCTACACCACAAAACTAATGCCATAAATAAATATGTTCCAGTAATCACAATTATAAAAAAACTTCATATATATATAGATTGAAAAGAACTGCATGAATTCTATATGTATACTAAGATAGTCCCTATACAGGACTACTGATCAATTATTCCGTTTTGGAATTCCTCTTGCAAAGGGCAAGTTCAAAAGAATCCTCTGGAGAACACCAGTCAGCCACCATCGAGGGAGTCACTATCCACCAGGTGAAAACCATAAAAGTCGGACGTTTCCCGAAGGAAAACGCAAAATTCAACACCTTACCTGGTGATAGTCTCCCTACGTAACACCTCACGAGCCTCGACAGCCCAGAAACTCAGTACGCCGGTGCACGGCAGAAGTTCTCCTACAGAGCTGGGATCCTGCGCCAGCTCTGTCTAAAATCCTCCGACGGGGGAAAAGGGCAGGGGAGGTCGCAGGTTACAAGTCCCTGCGAGGCTACCATACGAAAGGCGTGATCCAAAAGCACGCCGCAGGTGGCTCTTCTCACACCGGCGGGTCAATATTATCGCTGGAATTTCAACCAGGAAATATTCTAAAACAACGTAGCGTTGTCAATCAGTGGTATTCCAGGGAAGCTGCAGCACACCGTACTTCTGGGATGACGCTACGGCCCGAACTGTCCTGGGAAGGTGATATACTTCCCAAACGGAACCACTGCCCTGTCACTCACTTCGAAAAACAAAACAGTAACAAAGAGTTAAGAGGGTTATTCGATAATTAACTGTTAGAGGAGGAAGCAACAACAAACCCCTTTTAAATTTAACATGATACACAACGGCCAACGTACGTTAATACTTAAGAAAAAAAAAAAAAATTAAACTCGACCAAGGCTGATTTGAAAATATAAACTAAATTATTTACATTTGCGTGACAGTTCAGTTGTACCAAAAATATTTATTCTCTACAAAAAAATAAGTAAGAAACTTTCTTTTGAATTTGCAAACTTCCCCAAATAACCTCCTCGACAATAACAAACTTTCAAAAGAAGGAAAGAAATTCATTGTGTCTTGTAATTGTTTGTACGTCAAACCTATTACAATGCTATTGTTGATTTTATTCATTATAAATGATTGAATATTTCATATTTAAACTTCACCGATTTCGTCTTTTGGCCCATATCTGTAAGAATGTTTCTCATTCATGGTTTGTTTAAAAAAATTTCCGTGAATTCATTAATTATACGAGTACATTTATGCGGTTAGAGTTAGAGCTTGTCCTAACCTCCCTTAAAAGCCCAAGTTAGTCTCTGACGCAGCCAGAATAACAGAAAGATTCTTTTAGCCACGGCTCGCAATCTTCTTTAAAACCTGCCTTTGGAATGAACATCCCTTTTCATCCGACTGTTTTCTGTTATCCCCAACCCATTTCTCCTCTGGGCCCCGAGGTGGGATGATGTAGGTATCCGATTTCATAGTAGTCTCCCTAACCAGTCCACCCTTCAGAACTTATTGAAAGTCAGTAAGCATCGTCGCTTGTTCCTAGCTTTGAGAGAGTTTCGGAAAAAAAGGCCGAAGCTATAAAAGTTCTAATATTTCCTTTAAAAAAGAACGAAAACTCTTCAAACTCCGATGATCAAAGATGTTGCGTAGAAAAGTTGAGTTTCTTTCATTAACACTTCTCACTTCAGTTTACCTTATAGGCTACAGAGGTTGGCCAGGATACGAAATTACACACATACACGTTTTTGTATTTTATATTTATATATTTTATATTTTTTCAAATAAAAACCTGTAGAAGGGAACTGCGCTGCCGTGAATTTGTGGTTGTGTAAATATCGACTTATCAGAACCATTGTCTTTCAGATGAAAAGCCAGAACGATACCAATTGACCCACACAAGCCATAAAAGAAGTTGGAACTTAAATGTCTTCTTTCTGAGGTTTTTCCTAGGTAGGCTGCAGCCTATCGTACCAGCTAATTTTATCCAACTTCCCGACCCACCAGTGAGTCAGTTGATAGCATTTCTTTTGAATTACCCCTTCAGCATGAACATGATGGAACTATTGAAACCAAAAGCGCGTTTCACAGAAATAAATTTGTCTCACATCGGGATTGAACCCCAGTCTCTCAAGTGAAAGACCAGGACGCTACCAGTTGACCCACACCGGTAATATTAAGCTGAAGGGGTATTTCGAATGAAATACTACCAACTGACTCCATGGTGGATAGGGGAATTGGATAAAATTCACACTTTGTAGGTTGTAACTTATTTTAAGATCTCTGTAGTCAATTGGTAACGCCGTGGCCTTTCCTTTTAGAGACTTGGGTTCGATCCTGAATGGAATTAGACCTTTATTTTTGTGAAACACGTGCTCATGTGTTCATCAGTTCCATATATATATATATATATATATATATATATATATATATATATATATATGTATGTATGTATGTATATGTGTATATATATATATATATATATATATATATATATATATATATATATATATATATATATATATATATATATATATAAAATGCTCACAAATATTACGCCACAGATGTCGTTTGCTATCCAATTCACTTTACCTCAGGAATAACCTACACCCGAGGGGATTCATAATGGATAAGTGCTTATTCACCGGCAGGATTCGAAACGTTGCCAGGATATCAAGTGATGTCTGTGGCGTAATAATTATGAATATAAAAAAAGACAGCTGTGTATGAGTGCCAAAAATTCATATATATATATATATATATATATATATATATATATATATATATATATATATATATATATATATATATATATATATATATATATATCCAGAATAACGTTTGGACGATAAACCACGGCGGTTGGGCGAAATATATGAGCTGTACCTTTTGCCCATTATGGGGTTGAACAAGATGGGAGAAATGAAACGGGAGTGGAAATTTCGTGTGAGTGAAATACCGGTAGTAAAGTCGGGGAATGAAATTTATCGTGGACTAGATTTTGTAAAGGAACCAGTTGACTTGATTGCATGGGTTGTGTGAAAGGAGGGTGGGGAAATGAAGAAAGTGAGGGACGCAGAACAAAGAATTCAAATCTCTAAAGATAATTTGAAGAAACTTTTCTTTGTAAGCGTATTATGTGCTGCACTTTTTCATTTTCAGAAGCAGCGTTAATGCAAGGGAATTATTGTCGTGAGTCGCTTGTTAAGAAAGGTAATACTGTATTGAAATATTAATGGTCTATGCAAGAACGGCAAAGTATCTCTTTTTGTATTTTTACTTTCTTGTATTTCTAATTTTGGAAATATTTTTCTCGAATGCAGAGAAAAAATCAAATGTTATGAAATATCATGGAACCAGAGCTGCAGTTTTTTTTATTTCTGGTGTTTATTTGTCTGTATTTTATTTTTAGTTACTTTTTCTAGAGACTATAAATTAATTTTATCTTAAGAAGAAACTCATCCCGGAGGGTTCCTATGTTCTTTCGTTTTAGATTAAGCCAGCTTTTTCCTGGCACTAGCTCTTGCTCCGAGAGCAGCTCGGAACCATGCAGGGTTATTTAAAGGTTATATCCCTTCTGTATCTGTGTAATTTAGGGGAATGGCTCCCTCACACTAACAAAATGATCCTTGCTTTGTTGTTTTTAGTGAACAAACATCTTTCTTAGACTTTATTGTGACCAAGTGACCGAGAATCAGAATGGAAATGAGATTTATGTTGGTTATGGCATGAAATAATGGTGGCGTCGACTATCACAGCTGGTGCTGTAGAATGGTGTTCTTTCAAAGCTCTTTTTGCATCAATTCGGTTTTAGCCGTATTTGTCCTTCCTATTGTGTACCGAGCCTTTTGAGCCTAATTTCAATGGATGGCTCCGGCGGATCATCCAAATGAAGTCAAAGGGAACCGCGAATATGCGGTTGTTGTTCGAACATCCATCATATTCGGGTGGCCCGCCGCGGTGCTAATTTTAACGGGAGGAATGACGGAATTGTTGTTGTTGTATGTGGTATTTTAAAGCATTTGTGCCAGCGTTCTGGTTCTGGGGTCATTCGCCCATACGTCATTTTTCTTTCATCCATCAGTCATGTCATAAATTTCATAATGCTTTGGGTTTTTGACGAGCCTTGCAAAGCTGTGTTGCGGTTGAGTTTAGTTGTTTTCTTTTATTACCTACTTTTGTTTATGGTTTAGCATCAGCAGTATTCTTGATTATACGAGGTATCGGAAAAGTTTGAAACCAGTCGTAAGAACCGAACTCTCTCTCTCTCTCTCTCTCTCTCTCTCTCTCTCTCTCTCTCTCTCTCTCTCTCTCTGATATTTTAAACATCTTTTAAAGTGTTGTGGGCTTTTATGTATTTGCTATATTCTTCTATGAGTACTTTCATGCATTGCACATATTTTTATGTTTCTACATTATTTCTAGTTCTACTTTTCTTAATTATATATTTTGATATTAATGAGTTTCATATTATTGAGAATAATTTGCAGGACTTGTAAATAGGTGTCCAAAATGCTAGAGTAGAAAATAATGACATTAAGTTTTACATCTGCTACAACTAATATTTACTGAGTCTATATTGAAATGTAAATGATTCTGAAATTGCCAGAGTCAGTCGTTTGTAGACATTGTAAATAAATGTTCGAAATACTTAGGAGTCTAAAAAAAATTAAATTGAATTCTGTCACGAGAAAGGCAGCCAACACATTTCAAATTCACGATGTACCTTGGAAGTGTCACAGGTTTTAGTTAGTGCTTTTGATGTAGTTTGAGTTAGTTTGTTAAAGCCCAGAGGAGTGTTAAATACTTTCTCAGTGTTTGCTCAGACATCAACTCAAACTCGTCTTGGAATCCTTCGGGTATGTATATAAGTATATGCATGTGTGCATATATACTATATATATACAGTATATATATATATATATATATATATATATATATATATATATATATATATATATATATATATATATATATATATATATATATATATATATATATATATATATATATATATAATTGTGTGCGATTCATTCAGAGAACAGTGATCTTGAATTTGTAAAGTTCGGGGTTTGCGCGCAGTTTACAGCCACCAGTCGACCGAACTCATCAGTTATTATTTGTTGGGAATCGGAAGCCTCTACTCCTTTCAGATGGTGAAAAAAAAAGGGGGCTATTGGTAAAACCCAGGCACATCTGCGGTAGATGTCCTTTTTTACCGTTTTTGAGAGAAAATCACTGTGGTAAACTTGTAATATGAGATAAGAGAAGAACGTATTTGAGCGACAGCAGTTTAACAACAGAAGTTAGACTGGCAACGAGAACGAGTGTTTAATATGTGTTTAATCAGTGGTTGACATATACCGGTGGTCGATATGCACTGAGACTAACTGTTAAACTACCAGCCATCACGTGTTATTATTAAACAATACTGAGAACCCATACAGAATGGCTGACATATTCTGGTGCTCGATATGTATTGATGTCTGAGACCAGCTGTTAAACTGCCAGCCATCACCTGTTATTATTTAAACAATACTGAAAATCCCATACAGAATGGAAGCGTTCTGATGTGACATTTACGCTCATGAAATGAGCTATTCAAAGCTTTGGGCATTTTGCAGGGGTAATGAGTTTGGTTATTTTCTTGCATAGCTGAACTCAATCGCTCTGTGATCGTTTTGCGCTAGGATGGTTTAAACGATACTTCAGAAGAGCACTTACCTACTTCTCAAAAACTTCCAAGCAAGTATAAAGTCAAGCAGTTTTGCCTCGTAAATATACAGGGACGTGCCTTGCACGACTTCTGTCAGGGATGGCTTCGCAGGGAACGAGATATTACTTGCAGCTTTTTATCAATTCTTAACCTTATGAATAAAGTATAAAACCCCTGTACAGAAGAAAATGCACGTAATTTGCTGGATCATATTATATTTAACCAAAATGCTCATCAGAACTGTATCAGTTCCCTTGTACACTGAGTAATTCACTGTTACTTAGCACAAGATGTCCAGATGCCTGGACAATATGGCCTTTCATTATCATCTTTTTAGTTAGTATTTTCTCTCTCTCTCTCTCTCTCTCTCTCTCTCTCTCTCTCTCTCTCTCTCTCTCTCTCTCTCTCTCTCTCTCTCTCTCTCTCCCCTTGCTCCCAGAAGCTTACAGTTATTGAATTTTCTCCTTACCAAACCACCTAAGAACGAACTTATTCAGCATTAAACCAGTGCAAAATATTATATAGCTGTCAGTAAATATGGCATAAATTCTCTTCTCCTTATGTTCTCAAAGACTCTCATCCACGACTATTTTGGACTTATTGGTAAATAAGACATTCAAGGGTGACACCATTGTAGCATCATGTATTGGGATTTCTGTTATCTACTGCAAGTAGAGTTTTAAGGATCCCTTCAGGAATTGGGAAGGGATTGCATCACATATCATATCATTTCTATTGTTGCAGGTGTAAGGACATCCAAACGTAGGCTTTACACAATCATCAATGTGATAGTTCCACCATCAAATGTGCACTAGATTTACAAACTTATCAAGAGACTTCGTCACTTATATATACCAAAAAGACATCTGAAATTATTGCAGCTGCGGTGCCAGCACATTCATTAATTGTCGTTCACTTCCTTTTATGTAGTATGCCGAAAACAATCTTGATCTGCAATAGATCCACAAAGCTTGCTTAGGATTTTAAAGAAAAGAATTGGGACAAAATGATATCAATCTATGACGTTCCTTTTGACATCATTGGTGGAATGGATCAAGAAGGTTGCCTGGTTTATGGACCCTAACAGCTCCATAAATGTGCCTAGGAAGCATTTTGTTTTTTGAGTGCATGTAGGGGTCGTTGTCGTAGATTGGATAATACTGGTAGTCCAGGATAACAAAGACTACTGTTTTTTTGGTGTATTGTTATTTCTTCACACTTTCTCTTGCGTTTCAGTATAAAATGCAATGACAAATTTTGCTTCCGGTATAATCGCTCTCCCATCCAGTTTCAACCGCTGCGTTGTTGGTGATTTGGGCTTATGAGTATACTGCAGTGACAGTAGAGTCCCAATTTGGGATGAATCAATTCATGCAGCGAAATATTTTCACTCTGATCTTCTGGAACTTATTCACTTCCTACCATTCCTTCATGAAAAATCATGAATACTTTGACAAGAATTGTTTCTGTGTTTGGTTATGGGAAAGCAGTACCATTTTGTTGTTCCATCATGGTGCAGTCTCTACTGCTAAAGATTGCTTTAGGCTTTAATGTCATTTGTGGTGTTTTTAATCCTGTCTCTATTTGCTTGAATGTTGAATAAGTCCTTATCATAATTAACGGTGCCCTAATTTTGAACAATTTCAGTCGGGATCACAAAATGCGATCAACCCTCTGGTTGTTAATGAGCGTCATTAGAATGATATAAAAAGAGAATGATAGCAAAGCCACTAACAGAGGCAATAGTATCAACATTAAACCTCTAGAGACAGGAAAACATCTTAAGATAAAATGGTATTGTTCCCAAGGAGAGTCCAGGATTACTCTTCCATTGAGAAGACAAACCCTTTCTTAGTCGTGAGGGGATTTTTGTGTTTCTGATATTTTTTATTGATCTTACACTTCGTTGCATAGTTGGGATCAGAAAAAACTTTGAAAAAAAATAAAAAACATTTTTGTGTATTTTCCATATCTGTTTATAATCTGTTTGCATTGCAAACGAAACATGTTTTTGTAACTATTCATGGAAAATATGTGGGATTACTAGCTTCCTGTCTTATACGTGCTCAAAGTAAACTATTCCCACACAAGCTCCTCTGCTCTTGTTCGAGAGTTATATAGAATGTTTATCTCAACATCCTGATCAGGAGTTCACTCAAATACCTGGTTAGACAGTTAACCTTCAATATACGTATACTTAACAGTACTGCTACTACTGTTACTACCTACTATTATAAACATCAGCGGAGAGCGAGTTTATACTAGTTGGGTCATGAAAGTCTATCTGGGGCTACAAGTGAGCCCCCACCCCCGCAAAAAACCATTGTTTTAAAATCGTATATTTGTGATATTCTTGTGACATCAGTAAATTTGTTTTATGTATGTTAGATGTATTGAGTAATTGTTATATTACTGAAGTTAATTGTCTCAGTGAATTTGTTAAGAACGTGTAATGAATTTGTCTCTCTCTCGTTACAGGTTGGACACGAAGCGTTAATTGCATGCAGATGGGGCCCTCGGTAAGAGAGCATGAATGTTGCAAGTAATATCATATTCATGAAACCTTCCGTAAATATTATCTTTACAAAGTATACTTAGTATCAAGATAATGTAGACAAAAACCGCTCACTGGAAAGGTCAACATTTTTAATGTAGTCTCCGACTTCCTGAGCTAGTTTTGGGCCTTCCTTTGTTTAGGGGAATTTTCGGATTTAAACCTTTGTTGAGGCTACCCATGTATATTTTACTGTGCACATTTGGTTTCCTCGATTTATGTTCAAGTGGAAGAAAGTTTAAGGCAGCACGAGAGAGAGAGAGAGAGAGAGAGAGAGAGAGAGAGAGAGAGAGAGAGAGAGAGAGAGAGAGAGATTGGAAAAGAAGCGGTGGAGAAAAAAGAGGCGAAATATACAATAAAAATATTCATGTGTTAATATGTCCATTGAATCCATACTTGAAGATTTACATCTACGCGGAAGGAACTTTTGTCTTTTCCATTTTTACCTTTTAGGATTTGGTAGATTCGTTTTGTTCCCTCAAACGTCGTTATTTTCTTAGAATGTATCCATACTAAGAACCGGGTCATGCATTATGCAAAGTGTATATATTTCTTACAGGATAGTTTTAAATAATTGACTGGGTCATTTAGTGAAGAATTATGCATTACTTTTCATCTCAATCATTGAAAGTATTTTTAATTCATTGAAGAAGAGTTCATGAGAAACGGCGATCCATGTGTTTGCAGTCTCTTCCTATAAAGTATAAGAAGTAACTTGAATATTTCAGCCCCATAAACTGGAAAAATTGACGACTCTCATAAGTTGGGAACTTCGGTTGAAGACATTTTTATTGTAAAAAAAAAAAAAGGTAACGGCAAGGAAATAAGTCTTTATTTCTGTCATCAAAGATAACGTTGGCAAACGGGGAGAGAAATATGTACGAATAAACATTCGGGAGAAACGCACATTTGAGGATTCTGCATATTTACCTCGCTCTTCGGCTTTCCTCAGGCGCAGTCGAAGTCCGGAAAGGTTAAGGTTTAGCGAAAAATCTCATTTCTGTGAATAAACAGCGTAGGCAGAGAGAGCTTGCTCTTAATAAAACAGTAAGAAAAACTGCTATTCTTTTGTTCCTTTAAGGATCGAGACACTAAAGTCAGGTTTTTTGACAATGAAAGTCACTAGAGGCTACCGTTTTTGGAGTTTGATCTGGTGGTCTTTGGAACTGAACTCGCCTTTTCTCTGTGATGTTTGGAAACGGTAGTGTGTGTTTGCATTTTAAATGTTCTTGCAAATATGGAAATATAGGAGTAAGTGATACTTCAAATAGGTAACAGCAACGAAAAAGAAAATAATTCGGAAAAAAAGACTTGCCAAATTGAATTACCTGGAAGTCACAGCTTATCTGGAAGTCAACTTTTTAAAGGCTATAATTAGTGCTTTGTTTTTAGAACGAAAACCATTAGACGGACAATCAGTGCCACTGGCCATCCTGTTGTGCTATAAACCATGATTGATGAACGGTCAGAGGCATCACAAATCCTAAAAACACTGAGCTTTCGTGGAATTGCCTTACCTTGATGCTCATTCTTAACAGGGTTGCCTACTCGAGTGCACACTTTTGTTAAGATTCTTCTCGATGATAAACCTTTCTCCTCACTTTTCCGTACCTGGGTCCCGTTCCACTTCCACTCTTAGACCTGTCTTTGCTAAGCTGTAGTTAGCTTTAATTTTCCCTAATTAATTGCCGATCAGGTGCTATTAGATCGCAGTCGGTTAAGAGATCTGGCGTTTTCATCTTCATTCACGTGTGAATAAAGATCCGCCGGTTGTCTGAGTCGTCTTATCAACACAAGCTCAATATGTTAGTCCTTGAAAGTTTTTTTTTATTTTATCTTTTTATTTTATTTTATTTTATTTTGTAGTTGGAGAAGGAACCGCCGACAATTCAGTACAACAAATTACTGTGCTTATCAAACATTCTTGGCTACAAAAATGCCCTTTTTCAGAACTGCGTCAGCTGCCCTAAATAAAACTTTATGAAACAACAACCAGAACATTTCTTTTCTTTTTGCCTGCTAATTTTCGGGCCAATTTCGAGAGACCAAGACGTTTCCTGAGGTTCTCCATAGCACGTATTTTGCGGCTGTGATTTTATTTTCTGAGAAATTCGGGTCGTATTGTCGCTTATTTACTTCTTAAGTACATCCACTTATTTCTATATTCTAAATTTGCTGCCGTTTCAGCTCTCAAGAAATTTTAGCCCAGTCTTAACATTGAAAGGGTAGTGTAAGAGGTTGATATATATGCGTGTTTATCTAATTTTTTTCCCTTTTGCCTAACGGGAAGAGTGAGTGAAAAAAGACTGAATATAAAAGCAATGTGTTACCGTATGGACACATCCCCAAGTTGACCCGAGGCGAGGTTTAAAAGGAAGGCTGAGTGCGTTATCCCGCTCTTATAGCTTCACCTGAGGTCATGTAAGGGGCTGAGAGGAGAGAGCAGGAAAAATTGTGGCTCCACTTTCAATCTACAGTTTCAGACAAATACCTCCTCGCCGTCCTTTGTGATTTCTTTTTCTCGAAGGCGTTGCCTTCCCTTCGGTGTTTCTCCCTTAGTTTCATGTGTATACCTGCCAAACTTCCTCATTTTCAACTAATATTGGGATCTTCCCGCTGAATGTCCGAACCTATCGTCATATTTCTTTCCTCATTTAGTGTTTCGTAATTTATCCTGAATGAGTGGAGTACAGTTTAAGAAAGTTGCCGAACTATGTTGGGTTTTCAATTGTATTTGTTTTTATTTATTTATTTTGTAGATGACCTACATTATGTTTATATATTTGGAGGACTGTTTGGTAGTCTGAGGCTGAGGTGATGGTAGAACATATTTGTCAGTGCACTTGTCATTAGTTGTTCTTTTCGTACATAAACAACAATTTTATTGATATCATATTACGGGATTTCAAGATACGATGTAGAAAATTTGAAGATGTAAATTATGTAGGAAGGTTTTAGAAATGGAAGTGACTATTAGATTTGCCTTAATTCGAGGTGATTACATGAAAAATGTAGGCGGACATGAAGAAGACGGCTGTCACCCACTTAAGAGAGTGAGGCTGAGCTCCTTAATTAGCAGGCAATCTAATCGAGAAGGAGACGTAACGATCAATAAGAAAAAATTATTGAAGTAACGTCATTATTATGAGAGCTGGTATAGGATGGCGTAAGAATATAACATTGGGAATGTAGAGAGAGGCCTAGAAAGTGCTATGGTCGACGAGACGGCATCAGTGCTATAACGAGCGAAAGGACCTTAATGCCCAGGAATAGCAACCTAAGTTAAATGACATAGTGTGTCTGTGTGTGTGTGGTGATATACACGGTTTTACATAGGCTGTTAAAAAGTGGAATGAAATGGAACATAAAATTAGGCCAAGGACCAAGCACTGGGGTCTATTTAGGTCATTCTGCGCAGTTGCACTATGAAACAATTGGTATGGAAGAGTTGTAAGCAAGATGGAATGAAGAGAATATGCGCTGAGGTACAGTAAAATGAATGAAACGGGTTGCAGCTAGGGCCTGAAGAGACGCTGCTAAGAACCTTAAGTAATGCCTACAGTGCAATGCGTGAGGTGCACTGATGGCACTAACCCCCTATGGGGCTTTGAAAAAGTGAGTGTGTTTCTTATGATATTTTCTACCTCCCCCCCCCCGCCCTACCTGTTACCTTATCCTTTGCTTCTCAAGTTGCAAAGAAATCATTTTAATAACTTCATCAAAACATCAGAGTTGGGGGAATGAATTGAATAAGAAGTCACTATCTTGTATGAGAGTTTTATAGTCGGTTTAGGTGTACAGAATCATTGGCAATTATCCTTTACGACCATTCATGCGCTTTTATGGGCGAACATAAATAGGGAATTATCCATAAATGCTACGTTGCCTCTCATACGTATGCCACAGAATTAGCCTTGGTTAGTGTTTGTTTTCTTTCAAACAAAATTACTTGGTGTTGCTGACCACACTCTTGTCATTGTTCGAATGTATCATTATCTTCTGGTCGAATGAGCATTTAGTTACTCGATTGGACATTTAATTAACCTGTAAATTTCGTACACCAGTAAATGGCATTCATAACGAAGAACGATATTTTCAGGGAGCGAATATAGCAATGAATGTTACGCTCCCAAATTTTGCAACACGAGAATAGCATCTCATATTGCGTTATGAGCGCATTCGTTTTTTTTTCTTCTTCTTCTTCTCCTTCTTGTGCCCTACTCCTCTACCAACTTGCAAGGCTAAGAATCACTGGTATCATGAGAGTAGTACCAGTTGATGGAACCATACCTGGGGGTGATCGCATGGGTAAGGGCATTCAGGAAGTAGTGTCCCGGTGCGTAGGATTGGCACGAGGGGGAGACTTCCGTGCGAGCATGTCATGCTGCTATGTAATTTAGGGACTGGGCCACCGAGTTAGACAGACATTTATATTTACATGAAAGCTTTAGTGTTTTTACTTTCTAGATTTGGGTATTTCTACTTTAGTTTTAAAGGGAGATAGTGAAAATACTCGTCATGTTCTCAGTGCAGAAATCTTGATCGCCACGGCACGCTGCAGTGAGAACTATCATCGGCCGTAGAAGTTTATACACACACACACACACACACACACACACACACACACACATATATATATATATATATATATATATATATATATATATATATATATATATATATATATATATTATGATCTCTGTGTGACTATAAGGATTGGGAATGTACTGTTAGAGCATCTCACAAGCATAATACCAGTAACATCTGGAGTTTGGTTTGATATCAAACATATGGATGAATTCCTGTCAATAATTGTAAAATCCTTCTCATTATTCGATTGTGAAGATGATGAAAATTTGTTATCTTGTAATGTGAGTATTAGCTTCCTTTTTTATATTTTATATATATATATATATATATATATATATATATATATATATATATATATATATATAATGTTAATATATGTCTGCTAGGTTATTTATTTACTTGTTATCCGCTTCACATTGCTTTTCACTTATATGATATATAGGTATGATATTGTGTGGCTTTTTATCAAATTAATGACCGTCTGGCTTTTCCCAGAGGAATGTTTACACATTTTAATGATAATATTGATAATGGATGTAAAAATATGTTGAGATATATTAGCAATAATTGAGAATTATGAGAAAAGCTAAGGCATTGGTGCTAGGCGCATTGAGTTGGCAGTAAGTTCTATAATTGTTTTTATGTCTGCATTAGTACAATTAAATATAGAAAATTACAGAGAAATTGGCATATGTTATGACTCACTGGTCTGGTTAAAATACCGAATAACAACAACAAGGTTATTGAATTACCTTTAATTTAAAGGTAATAGTTTTTTTTTTTTTTTTTTGTAATTTAACACATCTTCCTTACTTTTCATTAGAATGCTGAATGTCCTTACAATTTTAGGATGGGGCGTTGATGTCTGCAGCGCTGGGAAATGCAGTATTTCATGATTACATTAAATGTAACCATGTAATGAAATCGTATGCGGTAGCAAGGTAACTTTCACTGCGAGTGATACAGAGGTTTCTCTTTAATAATATCTTATTATGATTCTGGACAACATTACGCTCTTCATGATTCTCTTGATACTCCAGTTAATTTTTTCATGTTTAAAAAATGTTTCATATTTTTCCACATATTCAAATCTATCATTTTGATTTTATTTTGTGTGTATCTTCATCTCTTATCCTACTTTTTCACTCGATTTCAACATTTCCTCTTAACGAAAGACTATATGAAGCCATAAAATCGAATTCTCGACCACAGTCCAGGGCATCTTTTATGAAATATTGCACATCTCATTGATATGCATATTTATGTATTATATTGTACTATATTTTAATTATTTGTTTTTTTGAACACTTTACAGTGCAACCTTATTTAATTTGACATATCACTTTAATTTGTGTTTGATGTATAGAATTGGTGTTTTTAGTTCACAGGCTGAAGGAGCTAAATTATAAGCCGCTTGAAGTATAGGTACACATGGTAATATTGATGAGTAGCAAAACGTTTGAAAAAGGACTTTTGATCATGTGGCTGCCAGTCTGTTCCATACGTTGCGCTTAAAACGCTAAGTTGTGACAAGACGAAGTATCGAGGAAGAAATCAAAGCCATATCTAATCAAAAACAGTTTTGACTTGGGAGAAATAGGTGCCTGCTTAATGGACCCACTAAGAGTAGGTTTGGAGCCCCTCTAAAAATATACAGTGAAGGGATCTTTCAAATTTGCAGGTAAATTCAGAAGTCCCCTACATTCACTCGCTTAATTGAAACTTACGCGATTACTACTTCAAAAAATATTGGTACGTAAGAGCCAGCAGCTTGTTGAATTTTACTGTACGTCTTTTCCCCGCAATTCAGACCTGAATTTTCAGTTACGTGCTTAGTTTTCCTGTTGATAATTTGCCTTCTTTGTTAGTATACGTTATAGATTTGTTATTAGGAAACAGTACTCTGCTGCTGTACAATGAGAATGATTTATGTTAATAAAAAAGTGTCATACTATTCTCTCTCTCTCTCTCTCTCTCTCTCTCTCTCTCTCTCTCTCTCTCTCTCTCTCTCTATATATATATATATATATATATATATATATATATATATATATATATATATATATATATACATACATACATACATACATACATACATACATACATACATACATATATTATATAATTATATATGTGTATACAACCATTTACTTAACCAATATTAGTTAATTAACATGGATGCATTTCACTGTTCGTTTTGCCATGCGCTTGTAATGTTTAAATATTATTCTTTTTCCTCTTAAGATCGGAGTGAACGAAGGAAACACAACAAAGAGTCTTATAATAATCTTGCATGGCAGTTTTGTGCTTGCGAGACATTGGAACTTAGATTTTACGACCATTCAAGTGTTCTTAGGGTCGAACAAAAGAAGAGAACTGTCCATAAAATGTAATGTCCCTTTTCATATGTATGCCACAGAATTTGGCCTGTCAGTAATTTTCTTCACAGAATTTGGCCTGTTAGTAATTTTCTTCAGACAGAGCGGCAAGCGTAGTTGCGGTTATTTTCTTGCCTGTGTTCAAGCACAATATCCTCTTTCAAGCAAGTCTATTTTGAATTTCCAGATGTTGTGCTTGGTTTAACCTTGGACACTTATACGTGATTTCTCATAACGATTCCACGTGAATACGTGTGTCTAGATGCTTATTTCGGTGATATGTACTAATTTAGGCGGTATCCTGTAAAAACAAGTGTCATTGGTGTCTGGAGATGTAGGGAGGACGACCTAAGGCGATGTAGGCTAGCCAGGCAGCAGTTGTAACCTACCTCGCACATTTTGCCAACTCTAGTTTCTGATGTTATTCCACTTATGAACGTTGTAGTGAATAAAATGTAAGTTGTAGCCAACTTTAAAGATATTCTTTCACGCCATTTTATTAATTACAAAAATCTGGTAAAAATAATAAATAAAACTACTTATTGCAGTACACCTGACAATTTAATTTCATCAAATTCAACCATATTTGAGCATAACAAGCTTCTTTTTTATGAGAGTGGTATATTCAGTATTCATAAGGTCTTTGCACATCAGCCTGTTCTCACTGCCTCCGCAACAGAGCTGAAGCAGGGGCGTTGACACAAAAAACAGGCTTCAAGTCCATCATCTGCTAACTCTCAGTAGCAGTTTGTAGGTGGTATAAGCTGGGGACTAGCAGTTTGTAGGTGGTATAAGCTGGGGACAGTCACGGTTTGTAGGTGGTGTAATCTGGGGACAGTCGCAGTTTGTAGGTGGTATAAGCTGGGGACAGTAGCAGTTTGTAGGTGGTGTAATCTGGGGACAGTCGCAGTTTGTAGGTGGTATAAGCTGGGGACAGTAGCAGTTTGTAGGTGGTGTAATCTGGGGACAGTCGCAGTTTGTAGGTGGTGTAATCTGGGAACAGAGCTTCTTTGATGAATTCCAAACTGCAGCATGCAGCAAGCTGGGTATATGCGTGGAACTAATGTTCCGAGTGCTGGAGGCAATTGCTGAATTTCTTTGCCTTGTGCTACTTTCACTAAGCTCTCCAGTTCGCAAAGACAACTCGCTTTTTGATCAACAAATTTAGGAACATGTGAGTTTGTCCAGTTGCAGGACATGTATCAATAATCTCCTTAAACAGCAAACCTTTGTTCGTTTGAAAACATACCATCCAATAAATGTTTCTGCATTTTTTGTGTCCCAGCATCAAGTAGCTTTCTTTTGCAGTTAGTCTCAGATTCTCCTTCTTTAGGAAAGTTGATTTAGGAAGTTAGAAGAATGGTATACGAAATAAAGAAAATCATCTGTACCCTGTGAGAAAGAGCCTCAATGGCCAAGTCATTTAGAGCAGCAGCTTCGGACTTCATAAGAGGTCTGTGGCGCGGGTTCAAATCCGCAGCCGACCGGTCAGAGATTCGGACACTTTGTTATCCGTGTAGACACCCCGGGATTATGTATGTAATCAACGGATAGGTTGCTTAAAAGCAGATGGCTGCTACAGACTAAGACACACACAAACAAAGCCACTCCAACATCTCCTAAAAAGATAACAGACACCTCACACGTCTCAAACTGTCGACCTAACCGCGCAACAACTTCTCGCTGCTGGGAGAAAGGGCGCTGGTAACTGGTACAGTACATGTACATACGCTACCGGGGTCTAAGTGATGACAGGCAGGGCAGCCGATCGAGACTACGGTCTACCCAAAAGCCAAATCAAAGTCCTTCAAAGAAGGCATCGTGCTTACCCCATACAAATGGGAAAAAAGCACGTTAAAAGAAAGATCTAGTTTGCTAATAATATTAGAACAGTGGGCCAGTTGGCTTCCATTGCTAGATGGCATATCACCATAACCTTTTGTACCTCTTTTGAAGTGGCGTATAATTTGATTATACAGGTACTTAAGTTTTACTGTGGTTTGTTAATGATACAAAAGTATTGTTTTTAATTTCAGCATCATTAGTGATGCTGCCTTGAGAGAGCTTTTGAGTTGCAGATCAAAAGCAACCCTAATCTTATTTTAAGAGTCAATCATTCTTGTCCAAATTCTTTTTAGTTTTCTGTAAAAGAAAACTATTGTGGCGGCTTTATCTGTCCGTCCGCACTTTTTCTGTCCGCCCTCAGATCTTAAAAACTATTGACGCTAGAGGGCTGCAAATCGGTATGTGGGTCATCCAGCCTCCAATCATCAAACATACCAAATTGCATCCCTCTAGCCTTAGTAGTTTTTATTTTATTGACCATACTTGGCAGTGCTAAACCATCAGACCGTGGCTGAGTTTCATGGCTTGATTTCATGAGCCGTGGCTGAAAGTTTCATACAGATTATACTCTGGCGCCGAAGAAATTTCGGCAGTTTATAGTGTACATTGCATTTTTCATGTTAGCCCTTTCACCACCGTATTGATGATCATCAGATGGCCTGGCAGCATCTGCGAATGATCATAGATGCCTTGAATGATATTTCCATTTCATACAACTTGCCCAATTCTTACTTCAGTCGTATTTTTAGAAAACTATGTCTGCCTCTGGGCATCGTTTTCATTAAAATGATTTGCACTGCCTTATTTTTAGTTGGTTTCAGGATTCAGTCTAAGACTTATGCTTCAAGAAGAAATTTTGTATGTGCCTTGGATGGAAATCGTGGCGGTAGTTAGATTCTGTTACGTAGTTGGATTCCAGTATTTTCACCATTTATGTCCCAGGCAACTTAGCAAATTTTTTTTTTTTTTGAGAAACCATAGTGTGAGAAATTGTGGATTGCTTCAGAACTTTCCTGAGACAGGTAACTTGATGCTTCATATTTTGTGCAAATACATTTTTATCATCATGCATGAAGGCATGTAAGCCCGGCTTTCCTCACATTCACCAGAAGCTCTAATTCTCAGAAACATATTATCATAAATCACAAGAACTTTAACAAAACTTTCGAGGCTTTTGATGAAAAGTATTTTGGTTTTTAATGAAGGACTCTCAAAAATTATTCTCCCTCGTTTCTTAATGGTCATTGCCGGTATTATTTCTTCGTCATACTTATTTTGACCTCGAGCCAGATGATTTTGATGATCGGGATTGGTAATAATTCTTATCAGTATTGGCCTTGGCCTCAGCTCGGCCTCCGAACACGATGACTCGGACTCGGTCCCATGCCCTCTGGTTTTGGTGGTTTAGGCCACTTGTGGTTGTTTATTTTCATAATGACTGAGTGTCAAGGAATGAGAACTGAACTGTGAAATGTTTTCAGTATTCTCGGTTTATGGCTTGTATCTGTTACATGAAGGTAAAAACGTGCGTTTATAAATTCCAGGTGTCAGTTTTGCAAGGTATAAATGTTGCGATTGTCCAATGTACTAAATAGAAAAGGTCCCGGCTTTAAATTTAAACTTGATGTTGACTGCAGAGCAGTCATGTGGCATGATTCTTATGACTGCGTTGTCTCTCTCTCTCTCTCTCTCTCTCTCTCTCTCTCTCTCTCTCTCTCTCTAGGATTATTCAAAGCTGGTTAGACAGGTGTTCAGCTCTACCTCTCTCAGGTAGGATGGGAGAAGAGATGAATCTTAGAGCGGGCGAACAAGAAAGACAACAGGGTGTGCGCAAAAGACTGGAAGGAACCTTGAAGTGTCTACGAAAACCAAGGTTGGGTTGTAGGAGTGGATTGTTGAGCTACTTCCATCCCCGAAGTGTGATTGTTGGATGTTATCAAAAGAAAAAGTGGAAGTTGTAGAGATGAATGTTTATTATCTGGATATTCCAAGTCTCAAGTTTTTGTCGTTACTCCAAGATAAATTTTGTTATCCATCTACGCCTACTTTTTTATCTATAAAATCAGTGACAGTCCATCTCTGAAGTGTGACTGTTGGATGCTATCAAAAGAAAAAGTGGAAGTTGTAGAGATGAATATGCATTATCTGCATATTCCAAGTCTCAAGTTTTTGTCGTTACTTTGTCATCCATCTACGCCGACTGTTTACCTTGCTTTAAACCTTCGTACTGTAAGTTTTTCGGTTCTTTGGAATTGTTGTTCTCTAGACTTGTAAGTTCTCAACTGGTTTCCAAAACGGAAGAATTTCGTTCTCACTTATCACAACTAGCGCACAAAACGTTTAATAACCTTACCACAAGATGGACTCCATTCTTTAAGAAAGAGGATTTACAAATCCTGAAAAACCTAGGGAAGAATGAAAATATAATTATAACAAAATCGGATAAAGGTAAAGGTGTGGTGTTGATGAACAGAACCGAGTACATACAAAAGTTGAAACTATTCTAAGTGATGAATCTAAATTCAAGAAATTAGGTGACCCTAATTTCTCCACAATCTTTCGAAATGAGGACAGGGTTAATAGATTCTTAAAACAATTAGCGGATCAGAAGGTTATTGATAATGATACTTACCAATCTTTACTTAGTACTGGTTCGTCATATGGAACTTTGTATGGTTTACCTAAAGTATATAAAGCTGGCTTACCCATACGACCTATTCTGACTTCTTACGATACTCCAAATTATAAATTAGCAAAATTTGTTGTCCCTCTTTTATCTAATCTAACGAATAATGATTACTCTGTACAGAACTCAGAGCAATTCAAGAACAGAATTTTAATACAAGATTCAGATTTGTACATGGTTAGTCTGGATGTGGAATCATTGTTCACTAATGTCCTTGTGGAAGAGACAATTGAGATAATTCTTAACAAAATTTATATTGAAACTAACACTATGTTTAAGGGTTTTAACCGAGACAATTTTAAGAAACTTTTACAACTGGCAGTGCGGGACACTGCCCTCATTTTTAATGGAGTTTCTTACTGTCAAGTAGAAGGAATGGCGATGGGGTCTCCACTCGGCCCGACATTTGCCAATATTTTTATGTGTTCTCTAGAGGAGCAATTGCTGGACAATTGCCCTCTGGCCTTCCTTCCCCTTTTCTATTGTAGATATGTAGATGACACTTTTGTACTTTTTAAAGACAAAGAAAGGGCTGAAATGTTTCTCCAGTATGCTAACACAGCACATCCAAATATTAGGTTTACGATTGAGCATGAAAATGATAATAAATTACCCTTTCTGGATGTTTTAGTTACTCGAGAAAACGATTGTTTTAATTCATCAGTATTTAGGAAAAAGACTTTTTCCGGTCTAGGTTTGAATTTTTATAGCCATTGCTGTTTTAACTTTAAATTAAACTCCTTGGTTACCGTCTTCCACAGAGCTTGTAATATAACTTCCAGCTGGTTTGGTTTTAATAATGAAATAACTTTTTTATACAAATACTTTCTAGACAATTGTTACCCTTCCAGACTTTTTTATACCTATTTAAATAAATTTCTGAATGATAAATATATACCTAAATTACAAATAACTACAGTTCCTAAGATGACATTTTTCGCCAGTCTCCCTATGATCCACGATAAGTCTTTTTACAACACTTTGAATAACCTAATTCAACAGTATGCACCTGCCATTAATTGTAAATTGATTCCGGTCAATCCTCTTAATATCAAATCAATATTCCAGTACAAAGACAAAATTAGCCCTCTTATGACATCAAGCATCGTCTATTTATTTGCTTGCCCCGATGTAGTCAGGGGAAATACGTGGGCGCCTCACGCCGCCTACTGAAAGTGCGAATTGATTGTCATAGGGGGGTCAGTTATAGAACTGGAGTCAAACTATCTAATCCAGAGTTCTCAAATATTCGAGAACACGCCAAAAGATGTAAAACAGAAATTGATTATAGAAATTTTAAAATACTTTCCAAAGTCCCCAGTTCTTCGCTTCCTATCTTTGAATCTCTTTTTTATTAAACTACTAGTACCAAGATTGAACAACCAAACTACCTCAACAACTCTGTACCTGACGTGAGTTTACCCTGGCCTGGAATTCTTTGTTTATGTCACTCTACCTTTATACTCCGTACAAACGGTAACGGTCTTCTTAATTTTGTCCTTCTTTTGTATAACTTTTTTCTTTTTTATATTTTGATTTTAATTTTAAGTATGAGTCTGATTTATATTTATATTTTACTTATTCCAGCTTTGATAATGAGACAGATGTCTTGAAACGTAAGCACAAATAAAGGTATGCCGTTATTATGGACGTCTTCCTCTGCCCTTGGTCCTATATATATATATATATATATATATATATATATATATATATATATATATATATATATATATATATATATATATATATATATATATAACTATATATATATATAAAACTGCGTGTGTGTGTTGGTGTTCGTACAGTCATGTCTATTTTAAGAAACATTCTCTCTCTCTCTCTCTCTCTCTCTCTCTCTCTCTCTCTCTCTCTCTCTCTCTCTCTCTCTCTCTCTCTCTCTCTCTCGTTATATTCACATTATGCGTCTGTGGCAAACTTCGGGCAGTATTGATGTCCACAATGGCAATAAATGTTTTCATATATCCGTTTAATGTTAATACTGTTCGAAATGAAATTGATGATCACGGAAACAATTGTGAATTGGATTATGGCAGTTTCACTGCACTTCTATTAGCCATGGTGCTACAGGGTTAGTTATGGGAACATTAATTTTTCGCATGTTAGAAGATGTTTATTAGAGCATCACAATAATGGAAAAATGTTGCTGTAAAGAACGCAAAATTGTAAGTAATCAGACTGATTTTGTTTGTATTTATGTTCTGTAAATACTCGAGCATTCTCTTTGAAATAAGCTTTCCATTTGGTCGCTATGAGAGTGGTTTGACACGAATGTCATATTTGAATGCCTCTATCCGGAGAATTCCTTTGATGCCTGAATGTTTCCCAAGATCTAACCTGGTGCGTAGGTTGGATCGTTTCAGCATTCTGACAACATTGTTCGCAAATTTGAGCCAGAAATTGGTTAAAGCGAAATTAGATTATTTGTTTAGTTGGATACTCGTTATTGTTGGTAAAGATTGTTCTGCGTGCTCGCTCACAAAAATATAAATTCATTTATATGTATTTGTGAGCACGCATGTAGTATTTATCTGGATGGAAATGATTCTGTAATGCATTTAAATTAATGCTGAAAAGTTGAAGGATTGAAACGGTGTGGCTTCCGATGTATTTTGAAAGGAAAGTGGAAAATACAATCTGTTATTCACGTAGGAATTGTCGGGCTAAACCCTATGTATCATCATGGAGGTTAAATGCCTGTTGTGGAGGCAATGGAAGGGGTCGGAATGAGCTTTCCTACGTACAGGTGATACTAGAAGGGTTAACAGAATGGTAGTGAATAGGTGCAGAATTATTTAGCCTGTGGGCCTGAGAGGGGGGCCTGTTATTCTATAACGAGATGAAATGCACACGATGGAAGGTTTGGTTGCGAGTGTGCGTTTTAAGTTCAGGTTTGAGATGTGGAAAGCTGGTGCTCTGATGCTGAGAGGGGTTCACTGTGGATTGGAGCGCATACATACTGTTAGTTCGACGGGGATGGGGTCTCTCCAGTAGTATAATTTAACCGTGTTGTAAAGGAGAGTCCGTATTTACGTAGGCTTCATTCAACGGTGTTGCGTGGTATCTCACCCATATTTCTTTAGAAACAAGGGAGTTGTGCGACACATCAGTTTAATAAAGTTTATAGTTTTTCAGTCCTCTTCTAGAGCAGTTTCGTAATAATTAATGGAAGTTTTTTATATAGAATACCAGCGTATGCTATTCAGTTTTTAATGAAAAAAAATAAAAATAAATATAACTATAAATATCAAAAGTCCATCCTTGCCTGCATGTTGGTAGGAGAGAAAACAATATTATTTTACGAAATAATACCATGTGTAAACATTGAAACATAAAATGAGGTTTTAAAAGAATTGATGCCTTGGGTACATTATATATATATATATATATATATATATATATATATATATATATATATATATATATATATATATATATATATATATATATATATATATTATATATATATATATATATATATATATATATATATATATATATATATATATATGTATATATATTTATATATATATATATATATATATATATATATATATATATATATATATATATATATATATATATATATATATATATATATATATATATATATATATATATATATATATATATATAATATATATATATATATATGTATGTATTGTATACACATATAATTTGGGTCCGTGTGTACATCATGTATAACGTATAATAGACAAAATTACATTATGACATAGCAACGAATGACGTTTTGAATATCAAATTTATCAGGATTTTCCGAGAAGGAAAGCTTAGAAAAGGTATATATAAATATGTTTCTTAAAAAACAAAGCTTTTATGTATTAAAGGCTGCTGGACACATGAAGGTAAGACTTACTGAGATCATCGTTGTAAATACACGAACGCACTTTTGAGAGAGAGAGAGAGAGAGAGAGAGAGAGAGAGAGAGAGAGAGAGAGAGCGTGGGGGGCGGACGGCGTGTTTCGTCACATAAATAGGAGAGCGTGAAATAACATGATAAGGAACTTCTTTACCAGTGAGCTTATTTAAAAGCAGGCATTCCAAAGGCACTTGATGAATGTCCAAAACGAACTGGGAATTTGTGAATGGGCTGAGGGAAATGAGGAGAGGAGCGAGTTAACTTGACCAAAGAAATATGAATAGATTAGATTTCCGGTGAAAAGGAATCTCGGGGTGGCAATGCATGGTACAGAAGGCGAACAGTTGATAAGTGGTTAAAGAAGAAAGTATCCACGTCAAAAAAGGTAAATAACGTAAAGCAATATAAAGTGGAAAGGGGAAACAGGAGATATATTAAAAAGTAAAAACTTAGTTGGAGTAGGCATTTCCAGCAGCAAATGAGAACAAAATTTAAGACATGAAGAAGCAAAAGGAATGAAAGCGAGGGAGAGAAAGAGAGAGTGAGAGAGATAAACGTGTCCTATCGTGTTCCGCATCGCCCCAGGCTGGGGCTAACGTTAAAGAAGCTCGTCAGGTAGGCTAGGTAAGTCTCACCTGGGTAATGTAAATTCTTTCTCTCTCTCTCTCTCTCTCTCTCTCTCTCTCTCTCTTCTCTCTCTCTCTCTCTCTCTCTCTCTCTTTGACTGTAAATTTCTACATGCATTGTAAATGGCGTAGAGAGCGCTTATTCTACAATTAATGCTAGTTTTTTACACCATATTTTAATCCATATTTGTGGATGACACGATACATTTTACTGACGTCTACACAGAAACATTGTTTCAGTTGCTTACTCAGTATTCGTCAAAAAAGAACAATGCTGAACATACCTGGACAGAAGTCACAACAGAAGCACGTCACGCCCTTACTTGACATGCGAGGTCAAATTCATTTGTACCCAGTATCCTTTCTTTGTGCTTCCTAGGGATTACGGGCCACTCCATGGCTTTAGAAGTTTCTTAACTTCCTCTTTTTTCCCCTTCAAAATACTCAGTCACTATCTTTTGCTAGACCTGTTTTCCCATTCTCGTCACACGACCGAGACACCTCAACACCTTTTGGTTCGGTAATCATTGACGTAATTTTCACCTCCATTTTTCACCTTGTCGGCCTTTCTTGCTGTATATACGTTCTCTTGATGATTGGCCTTAAAATTGTCAATTTTTTTTAGGCGATTCCATCCAACTCACAATTCTTTTTCCATAAAGAAAAGTTGACTCGTGATTGCCGGTATTATCATCTTTTGTGTATTTGTTCATTTCATATAGCGGCTCATCTCCGCAGCTTTAGCAGTACTCCCTCTTCCTTTCATATTCAAGGCCTCACTGAACACCACTGCACCCTCCCCGCCCTGCCAGCAGTGATTGGACACAATTTTCTCAGTTTTCTTCTTCCCCACTGGGCCCTAGGCGATTTCCACACAAACAGGCTAAGAGGAGAGGAATGAACTAAGTTTCGACCTACAACTTCAATGGATGACGGTTCGAATCCCCATGTAAGGAGGCTGTGTTAATTATCTGTTTTCAGGTGATACTGCCTTCTCATAATGTATACATCGCCTCTGGCCCAGTGGTTGAGGGAGATTGAATGTATAGTGGGGCGGTGAGGGGGTGAAATTGGTCAAGGCATCCTCTAACGCATCATTTTATTTAACTTGTATGTTTACTGTTATGGGATTTGCAAGATGATGACAGGATTTTTTTATATTAGGGTTCTCTATGTAAATGTCACATTTTGCTTTACTACGAAATCAGCATTTTTTTCCTCTCACTTAGCATTAAGAAAATTCTCGTTCCGGTAAAAAATATATATATTTATTTGATCATTTTATTGAATATTCATTTGACTGCTTCTCCTTTATAAGTTTTGAGAGAGAAAGAGAGAGTGAGAGCGTTATGAATATGGAATGAGCCTAATTAGGCCACTTATGAGAGACCGTCGTGTAAATTTGAAGTGTGTTGCCGTCTTACGTTATAACGCTCTAGTTAGTAAACAACGAACTGGCTACTGCTAGTAGCCGGTTACTAACTATAATGCTAACATGTACTGTATATTGCTTGCCGTAATTAGATAATAACTAATTTTACTGATGTTTTCACTACAGAATAAGGCGGTGCGGCATAAGGTTTTACTTATTGTTTACTAAGTTTGATAAATGGGTAACACGCGAAACGGTGCTTCACGTGCAGAATATGAAACACGACAAAATCCTAAGTATCATAATAATAAATAACATCTACAGACAAGAAGAGCTTACTCGTGTTTTCATAGTGATACCTTTTAATTAAGAGTCTGTAACATGAATATAAACGCCCTTTAATTTGGCGTCAGTTATGCGAATTGCGCCTAAATATCACCTCCCTAAAAAATGGGTTTTAGATACTAAACATTAAAACATATTTTAAACCTTGGGATAAAGTGAAGACAAGATATAATATTGACTTGAGTTCATCTTGCCTTTTGCTCAAGATTGTCAAGGCTGCTTTTACATCTTTACATCTTTAACTGAGCCGCTTTGCTCTCGTCCAACATTTAGAAGCGTCTTCCAAAATTTTACTTTTAGAACTAGAGCACCTTGGGTGGGCCGCTCAGTGCTTCATGCAAATTGTGTGAGCTGTTCTGGGAACTCTCTCTCTCTCTCTCTCTCTCTCTCTCTCTCTCTCTCTCTCTCTCTCTCTCTCTCATATTAATTTTTTCCTTTGCTTTTTCCAGTCTACCCCACCTGTTTTCCGCACAAACGTCAGCCTTCTTTTAACAATGTCTTGTGTTTGCTTCCTATATAGTCTTATTTTTCGGGACCACAATAATTTTTTTTTTGTGATCTGCGACAACAATATCAAGAAATTATTTTTTGAGGTATTTAAAGTGCTTGAAGTTCAAGTGAGACTACAGCGGCATGGGGTATCAAGTCAGACTCCTTAAAATAATATAAAAATAAGATTTACAATGAAAGTCAAGCTTTTGAAATAACTGGCTGCTTGTGTCCTTGCAGATAAATAGGTAATGTTTAAAAGTAATGGGTTATGATGACAGTGCTATTTATATTTCATGGTGATTCTTAGTGTTGTTGTTTTATTTGTTGCCATATGCCCCTGGAGTCTTCTTAAAAATGTGAATGTATTCTCCCCATTGCAAAATTGATTTAAGAAACAAATTGTTCATAGAGTCTTTGGGCCAACCTAGTCCAAGTCTGTTAAACCCTTTAAGTCCAAGCTCAGCCCCCGGTAGGAATGGGTGTGAAATATAAAATGTCAAAAATGTTGAGCATTGTAATTGAAGCAAATTTCTTAACAGGAAAGGGAGAGACAGAGAATAGCGGGGCGTTAGGGAGGAGAAAGAAGGAAAGAGTGAGTAAGAGTTGGAGAGAGAGTAGAGGGGGTGTTAGGGAAGAGAGAGAGAAAGTAGAGGGGCCGTTAGGGAGGAGAAAGCAGGAAAGAGTGAGAATGAGAGAGAGAGACAGAGACAGGGAGTAGAGGGGGCGTTAGGGAGGAGAAAGCGGGAAAGAGAGAGAGAGAGAGAGAGTTTAATGGTTGTCATTCAGAGTTTTCCCGGGCAGCGCCGGGTTGGTCAGCTAGTAAGGGAATCTTTCTGAAAATAGAGATTGCTATTGGTTAAGTGTCAAAGACTGTACCCCAAGCTTGGGTTTGGAACCAGTTATGGGTACGAGTGTAGTTTTAGTTTGTATTCGTGATTTTAAATAAGAAGGATTTGACTCGGATTATATGACAGGATGTATTATATCAGAATATATTGATTATGCATATGCAGATGCAAAACAAAAGCAAACAAATTTTTCGAAGATTCGGACACGAAAACTTAAGGACAGATTCCGAAAAAGTATAAACTGGGATGGATGGAAGAATACTATTTTCATTTTATATTGATTCGAATACAGTTATACATTTTTAGTTTTCTGTAAAAGAAAACTAGTGTGATGACTGTCTGTCCGTCCGCATTTTTTCTATCTGCCTTCAGATCTTAAAAAGTACTGAGGCTAGAGGGCTGCAAATTGGTATGCTGATCATCCACCCTCCAATCATGAAGCATACCAAATTGCAGCCCTCTACCCAAAGTGGTTTTTATTTTTATCTAGGATTAAGTTAGGCATGCGTCTGGAAACGCTATAGGACAGGCTGAAAGTTTTATGGGCTGCGGCTCATACAGCATTATGCGCTGTACAGGAAATTCGATTGCGCCAAAGAAACTTCGGCGCTTTTGTTACTTGTTTAGCTTGTATCTGCATCAAACACTATATATAATATATATATATATATATATATATATATATATATATATATATATATATATATATGTATATATATATATATATATATATATTATATATATTATATTTATATTTATACCTATATGGATGTTTGTATATGTATATGTGTGTGTGTGTTTACTAAAGAAAAAACGAAACACCTATTGTAATTCCTGACTGGATCCATCCTAGGTATTCCAAGATGTCCTTCATTTTCCCTGTAATGGATTACCATATAGAAATCACGTGTTACTGTTATTTTACTTCTCTCTCTCTCTCTCTCTCTCTCTCTCTCTCTCTCTCTCTCTCTCTCTCTCATATATATATATATATATATATATATATATATATATATATATATATATATATATATATATATATATATATATATATATATATATGAGAGAGTGAGGTATAAATGGATATCGTCTCCCATATACAAATCGCCCGTCGAACTCAGGTGTTTGTATTTAGAGACGATATCCACCCACCTCTGCCATGCTAACCGTGTAGTGCGTTTGTCGCACGCAGCCATATTATGACTTTTTATCACATCACCGTGATTCATATACAATCAGTAAGCTGCAAACGTCCTTTAATATCCAATTCGCTCTACCTCGGAAATAATATATTTTCATATATGTTACCGAAGGGGAATTTTTTAGTTGATAATAAGTTCGTCGTCTCGTGGGCTCGAACCAGCGAAGGACAAGAACTCAGGACTACAGTGGACGCTTAACCCACGCAGCCAGCAAGTGAGGTATAAGTGGATATCGTCTCCCATATACAAATCGCCCGTCGAACTCAGGTGTTTGTATATATATATATATATATATATATATATATATATATATATATATATATATATATATATATATATATACTGTATGTGTGTGTGCACATAAATATTTACATATATATATGTATACCTTATATATATAAATTATATATATACATGTGTATATATATATATATATATATCTATATATATATATATATATATATATATATATATATATATATATATATATATATATATATATATATATATATATATATATATATATATATATAATAATACGCTTATGTACCAAGCTTTGGGGAAAAAATCATTGAAGTGTGGTGGAAATCTAGTTATATATTCATATGTAAAATTTATAAAGTTTAGGGATGAATTGTGGTAATCATAATAGCAGTTGTTTTTATTTATAATGGTGTGCATGGAAATCCGATGTTGTTAGTCGTGGAGGTACTTTGTATTGCAAAATCCTTGAATCAATAATGAATAAATTTCCTGCAATATTGGTGGCAGTTGCTTTGTCACTTTGTTTAGTCATTTTTTTATTTTGCTTTTGTTCGCTACAGTTAGATTATTGAGTTAATGCTTAAGCTTCTCAGCAGAAGCTGATAATTAGTGCATAGTTGATTAAAGTATTCTTTCTTATGGAAAATAATGATATTTGTTATCAATGAGAATTCTTGTAATTTTAATTATTAATATTGTCATTTCTCTCTGGTAATGAGCACATTCGTGACGCTTCTTGTTTTACAGAATGATACAAAATAAAATCTATTTCATTCCCTCTTGTTGCTGAAATTGCGATTGTTGTAAGATAGTGTCATAATTTGACAGTTTTCGCCTTATTTCCTCAGGTATGTACTTAACAACTTCAAAAACCTTTTCAAGCCTTTGACGACAAAGGTTTTTTGACAATCGCTATGAGGAATGCATTTTATTCCAAATCAAACTGATAATTAGGAGTTATAATTCTGAATGCACCATGGAATCTGATATCCCATTAAACAGGATGTGTAATCTTACTAATTTTTTTATTGCGCCAGATAATTCTTCGTTTAAAACTATGATACAGGGTTCAAAGATAACTCCGCGGGAAACTAATTTACAAGTGCTGACTTTTCTCTTGCCAAAAATCTAATTAATTTTACGAAGTATTTGGGAAAACAAATTAGTCGCCTAATAGCAATTGAGCTTCCTCTTACCAGTCTCTTCGTGGCTTAAGTGGAAGGGTCAGTGAAAAGCTTAATTTAAAAACGAGTGACTAAATATGCGATAGAACGCTGTCAGAACTGACTGAAATCATGTAATTTCTGTGATGAAATGAGGATTTTATGTATAAAAAAGCAGTAGTGAGAGTGAATGTCGGACAGATATTCACAAAAAGAGAATGGATTCAAGGACTTTGCAATACAGAGTACCTCGATGACTAACAACATCGGATTTCATGCTCACTATTAAAAACAAAGACAAATGCTATTATGGTTACTACAACTTATCCTTAAACTTTATACAACTTACACGATACGGATATACACCTAGATTTCCACCACACTTCACTGATTTTATCCCTGAACTTGGCCATACACACGCACGCACATATACTGTATATATATGTATATATATACATATATAAATATAAATATATATATATGTATGTATACGCATACATATATATATATATATATATATATATATATATTTATATATATACATATGTACACAAATACATACGTATATATATACATATATTATGTGTGTGTATATATATATATATATATATATATATATATATATATATATATATATGTATGTATGTATCAGAGAGAGAGAAAGACCAGAGCACAGTAAGTACTGGGTGCGTCTATTTTGCCAACTCCTTTTTGATGCTGGAGAAGAAAAGGTTGGGGGCCGGGGTTGGGGGGACGTTTAGATTCTTATTCGTAATTGAAACGATTTCAGGTGGATATTATTACAAAATATTAGGAAGTCGTGAATTCAAGATTTCACTAAATATATATATACGAGTATATATATATATATATATATATATATATATATATATATATATATATATATATATATATATATATATATATATATTATACGTGGAAGCGCTGATAGTATCCTTAAAAGAGGCTAAGTTAGGGAAAATTAGCGAAGGTCCATTCTTCAAGACTTGTCAGAATTACCATTGTTGAAAGTATAATCTCTCTCTCTCTCTCTCTCTCTCTCTCTCTCTCTCTCTCTAATGAGCACTGCGTTTAGAGCAAGTAACGATATTGTATTCTTGTTTATTAGAGTGTTGTATTTCAGTTATGTGAAGAAAAAAAGAAATTGTTAAACAAACATTTCACTTTGATGTGTCATTAGCGTTCATTTTCTCCCTTGTTATTTTACTCTGGATATTATTATTAAAGAAGATTTTAAAATTTTGGTAGTACAGTGAATCAATGCTGTCAATCTGATGTTGCGTAACTTAAACAGTGACGTTCATCGTTTCAATTTCATTTGAAGTTTTCATTCATCATGTTGGAAAGAGTTTTACTCTGCTTTCAAAACCCCGTTCATAAAAACTGTTTGTATGATTTAGAATCATTTATCAAAAGTTTCATTTTTCTCTTCATTTTTAAAGCTGAAACTCCCAAGGCGCCTTCATCCTTCTCCGCCAGTAGCCTCACGGCCTTACGATTTGTTTCAATAAACGCGAAAGAACCAATCTTAATCTCGTCCGAGTGCTTACAAGAACCCCACTGAAAGATTTATCGTTCTTCAACATACTCTTCCATTCCAGGCTACTTGTTTTGCTTGCTTGATTCAGTATGTTATATGCCAGTGAATGCTCTCTCTCTCTCTCTCTCTCTCTCTCTCTCTCTCTCTCTCTCTCTCTCTCTCTCTCTCTCTCTCAATACTGGTGAATAATGTTTTTCATTTATTGTGCTTTCTTCAGTATATTCAAGAATATAATGTAATGTAATAATGACATTATAATATGCTTGCTTCAGTATGTTATATGCCAGTGAATGCTCTCTCTCTCTCTCTCTCTCTCTCTCTCTCTCTCTCTCTCTCTCTCAATACTGGTGAATAATGTTTTTCATTTATTGTGCTCATTCAGTATATTCAAGAATATATAATGTAATAATGACATGATAATATGAAGTGATACTTCATTATTGTTTCATTTCAGAACATTTTTGTTACGATTAAAATGACGTTTCTAATTTTCAAATGCCCTTTTAACTTGTTTTGTGATATCAAGTGCTGATGGAAACAAAAGTTGTGGGTGAGTTGTAGGGAGTTGGTTGTAAGCTTGAGTTTTCTTTGCCTCGAGTGGACTAGGGGTCGGTTATGATTTCATTACGTCTTCCTCTTGCTAGAAGTTCCTCTAATGGAAATAATGGGCTAGTCATTTTCTTTTTTCTTATTCATTGTGTGTGTGGGAAGAGAGAGAGAGAGAGAGAGAGAGAGAGAGAGAGAGAGATGAACAAACACCCCAGAGAGAGGGAGATTTCTTGAGGAATATTTCACTCGAGTGCCAAGTCCTAATCATTATAGTAAAGTATTGGTGTTACACAGAGAAACAATGAATTCATTATGAACTGGATTCTTAGGCTTTACACTGATACCGGGAAATAGGAGCAGTCGACGTTTTCACGAGCAGTGCGTTCTTGGAGAAGACAGACACCATAGGCGCCTTTGTTCTGCACCGTCCCCCGTTCGGTCTCTTGTCTTTCCTAACGATTACTTACTTCATGCTCCGAAAGCTTCAGATTTCCCAAGATGGCGAGAGATTGCTCGAAAGTGCAAAATTACTTTCAACTCTGTGTGATTCAGATCTTTAAATGTTAGTTACATTTTCCCTCAAGTGATACCATGATCTTGAAATTTACCATTCATTTTTGAAGCTTCGTTTTGTGTTTAGTTTCTCAACATTAGGCTTAAAAAAAAGACAAAAGGGAGTAGAAACGATTTTTCATGTACCGTAATGGAAACGTTGAAAAACGAAAATGCCTTTTCCACTTTTTTTTATAGTTTTCGAAATAATTTATACTCCAAAGTAATTCCAGTTCTCTTTCTATTTATTTTCCCCTGTGTTCCGGTCTGTTCCATCGTTGAACAGTGTATTAGCAATGCCAGATTGTAGATTAAATCACTCGGTTGATTTTATGCAGTAACGAGAAACGATCCTTCTCTGTTTATTTCCTGGAATGACTTCTTTGCACTAAGATTGTGTCAACCGTGCTAGGATGGTTCTACATTGAAAAAGTTCCTCATTGTACGGGTGGTTATCGTCATCGGCTAGCACTCTGCTGGTCCAGCGTTCGAGTCTTCGACCGGCCAATGAAGAATTAGAGGAATTTATTTCTGGTGATAGAAACTCATTTCTCGTCATAATGTGGTTCGGATTCCACAATAAGCTGTAGGTCCCGTTGCTAGGTAACCAATTGGTTCTTAGCCACGTAAAATAAGTCTAATCCTTCGGGCCAGCCCTAGGAGAGCTGTTAATCAGCTCAGTGGTCTGGTTAAACTAAGGTATACTTAACTTTCTACACTGAAAAATGCACCTTTTATATATTTGATATCTGATTATTCTATGTATGATATTGTAAGCAATATCTAGCTTTTTGTAGGTGCTTATATTAATGCATAATTGAAAAATTTAAGACTGTTTAGGATTTGATTAAGTATTAATTATAACCAAAGCGTTAAATGTAATATTTTCAGAATCATTAGACCTTTCTTTCTTATATTTGTATCTTCGATTCGAGTCACTTATTTTCCTGAGGCACTTTGCAACTGCTAACTAAAATTTCCTTTTTTTTTATTTTATAACTCGAATCACTTGCTTTCTATAACTCCATCGGCATAACATTAGTCTACTTCGAGAGAATGATATTTGTAAGGCAAGGGGACTTCAAGCAGATAATTAGAGTTCTTTCTCTAGAGTTCTCTCATTTACCTAAAGAATTGCATGAGATTCTATCATATTGCCTACATCAGAAGATTCTATTTGGTAAACGACGAGCGATTTTGTCTGAAATTCCGAGAGACGCAACGGAGAGGAAGAAATAAAAGTTGGAGCAGCTCTTCATTAACTCTTCAGATGGACGCATTTCTCTCGTTTTACTGACATTTCAGACGCCACTGGAGGAGAAGAGAAGGAAGTAATTAAAAATGGAGCGTCTTTAGGACACACCAATCTTTTGTGCGTCCTTTTTTTCCCTTCCAAGTAGCGGGGGGAAAATGTCATGTTTGTCTCGCGGAATTTCTTCCACAATCCTTGGCGATCCTTAAGACACAAAGAGGGGGACCGCAGGACTAGCCCCGCTGGCGACATATTCATCCTATTTGATCTAGGAAACAATAAAAGGGAATTCCGGACGTCTCTCTCTCTCTCTCTCTCTCTCTCTCTCTCTCTCTCTCTCTCTCTTTCTCAACCCTTTATCATTTTCTTACCAAGGATTCTGCATATATTTTGTGGCTGACCTCTTTGCTTGTGTTTTTTCAAGCATTTTTCATGTGGATGTTTTAATGACTGTATCTTTTTATTCTTCTTTTGTTCAACCAAATTTGTACTTTCGATACGTTGCATATACGCGTGCGTATAATTACTACTTAAAAAACTTAGCTTAGGACGTGTTATTTATTTACATGCTTTATTCGCTACGGCTCAAAATTGCTTATTGATGGAAATATAATTGTCTACTGATGTTCTTGTATTTGCAATGAAAGCGTAATATTCTGTGTATTCTCTCAAATTTTTGCGCGCATAGTTTGTATTGCTTTGATGTTTTTCATGTACGCCTAAGTTAACCATTCCTCCTAATCGTCGAGTATTAGTTGAGAGAACGTAAAGTTGAAAGATTAACTCTGTGTTAGTAATTATATAATAAGACTCAACTGAGATCGTTTTCGGTGTGAGAGATGAAGAAGACAAAGATAGAAATGCAGCGAAAAACTTAAAAAAAAAAAAACTGTGAAGTAGGCAAGGCATATAAATGAAAAAATCTCTACAACAGGCGCCATAAGCATATAGTATTTTCATAAATTTCGGTGCGTTATTTTATATAAAAGCGGCTTGTTTCCCAAGTACGTAATTTAGTTATATAACAATATTCTCCCTTACGGCAACGATAGCTATCGCTATCCGTCTAAAGTTTAAAGATTCCAAGGCTGGTTTATGTCGAATCGTCATTTTAATCACTTTTCAGAAAAGTGGCTATAAAGGAGGTTCGGGTCATTTAAAATTGAAAGAACAACAGCTTAATATGCAGCACGAAACA
>NC_089758.1:4466733-4554233 GCF_040412425.1 Macrobrachium rosenbergii
TAAAAAATTACATTATGGAGTGATTAGTCGATGAAAGAATCACTGGAATTTTTTCAGGGCATCTGGTTAAAAGAAGACTGTTTTTGACGGAAACAAAGGTTCGAAATATTCTGTCCGTTAATTGTTTTTAAATAGAATTATCAAATATTGCCGCCTGTAGATGTTGGTCATTACTTAAAAGTGAAAGGTAAGTTTCATGCAGACTGGCAAGCAGCAAAATTGCACCATGTTTTTGTAGGTCCAAATTTACCAGTTGTTCTTGATAGGGTAAAATCGTTATGAACATTTTAGTATAAAGAATTATTGCTAGATCATGTGATTGTTACAAAATTCTACTGAGTTTTATGAGAAACATCAAAAGCGACACAGTGCCTGAGCTTCAGGATGGAGCCCATTTGTTATTTCCAGCGTTTCAAACATTTTTTCTGATTCCAATCCTGGATCATTTCCAGAGTGACGCAGCGTTGCCATGGATTGACTCATTTTAGGTTCTTTTATTCTTCAGTTTTATCTCTCTCTCTCTCTCTCTCTCTCTCTCTCTCTCTCTCTCTCTCTCTCTCTCTCTCTGTCAGAGAAAGAGATTTGTCGCATATGCAGACGTAGCTTTTTTGCACTCATAAAATTTATTGAGCCAGAAACACGGCCTTAATGTCTTAGTCACTATACTAACACCCATAGTAAATAGTGTTAAGTACATGTGAACTGGCCAGGATTCGAACACCCTTACCATAGCGTGAGATCTGAAACCAATCCTTATTCCTCCTCGCTGATTAGTCAACTTTTCTCTCATTCAATGAACACTGTATTAACTCTCTATCAGTTGCTTTGTTCAGAGCATAGAGATGAACACCAGATCTCGTACACCTTTCACACCTTACCACACGTATGGACTACGTTTTAGCGGTGGCCTGCACCGGCATATGGCCAGCTTAACCTCACACATCCATCAAAATTTTGTTTGCAGTCTGTTGAAATAGAATCCTAGTAGTTCAGAAGCGTCTTCGTAAATAAAATTACGTGAAAGTAAGTACACATATTTATATATTCCTGAAATGATTAGACCCACGCTCTTTCGACTAGAAATCGAAGATGAAACTGTCATTTAGCCGGTATAAAAGGAAAAAATCAATCTATATATATATATATATATATATATATATATATATATATATATATATATATATATAACACCACAAATGTCGTTTAATATCCAATACGCTCTACCTCGGAAATAATAGCCTACCGAAGGGAAATTATGAATGATAAATGGTTCGAGTTCGTCACCTTGCGGACTCGACCCACCACTTGGTGACGTCGTTGGTTCTCGCTGTTCGGCGGGTAGAGTCTGTCAGGTGACGAACCACTTTTCAGTTACAATTTCCTTCGGTATTATTTCCGAGGAAGAGCGAAATGGATATTATACGTTTGTAGCTTAATGATTGTGTATGTAAAATGTTACGGTGATGTGATAAAAAAAGTTCATAAACACACACACCTATATGTACAGTATATACATACACACACACACACACACATATATATATATATATATATATATATATATATATATATATATATATATACACATGCATATATATATATAAATATATATACATGTATATGTGTATATATATATATATATATATATATATATATATATATATATACATATATATATATATATATATATATATATATATATATATATATATATATATATATATATATATATATATATATATATTAATGTGGTTTTTATTTCATAATATTAAATTGTCATAATAAGGGTTAAAGAAACAAAATATAATATATTTTTCTTCTAAAAGATAAAGACACCACCACAATAATATGAGGTGTTAATTGATATAATAATGTCCAGGAGGTTGCGTATAAAACACTGGGGCGACAGTCTTAATACTGTTGTGTAGTAAAATCCTTATCACGCATATTCTGTTGCTATTCCTCGCATGTGTCACGCAATAATGCTTGTCATTTGTCGATATCTCAGTAAGCTCCACGGAAGTACGCTCTTTCCTTACGACCGCACGTAATGGTAGTCTTGGAGTGCGCTGGAAATGGTTTAAGAGTTTAGTTCTTACGGATGAGAACAGTTTAGCGAGGTCCCGTTAACTTAGAAGGATGATAAATTAAATTATTTAAGTTTATGAAACGGCTTTACAACATCCATGGTTATTGAAATTGGAAACTCATGACGCGCGAATGTAGTTTGTAAGGAGAAACCACCGAACTTAATGAAAAGAAAACTCAGTTAAACAATCTTTCTCAATTGCATGCACATTTATGCTATTGCCGAAAATAGTCCTCATATCAGTTATATAAATTATAAAAATTGAATACTCTAGTAATAAATAACAAAGTAGAGAGTAACTCGTGAAGAAGACCAGCTACTTTAACACACCTAAAAATACCCGAGAGGCGGGACGGCGAAGTCTTTCGTCAGTGAACAATTGAAGCAGAAACGTGTTTTGACAGTTAGGAAATTCGGCCGTTCGACGGTCATTTCCTGGCAAACAAAAAACAAAAACCTGTATGCCAGAAACTCCTGTTTACGTGACTCATGACACCTGTTTGCATCGCTTCGCGGACGACATAAAAGACAGGATATTTCTTTGTCACCAAAGCAATCTACCAAATATTTTGGTAGTAGTGATAACAGGTCTTGCGGTAGGTTTCGTGTAGATGAGACGAATTGCGAGGCAGAGCCATCTGTTATTATTGTTATTACCAGAAATGAGCAAAATAAGAATGGTTGTGCTATGATTTTATGCTATTCTGAACAGCGCGCTTCACTGTCATAAAAGGTTTGCAACGGAATGATGACCGTTTATAGATGAACTTCTCTGTTCATATGAATAATGTCATAGTCTCATTCGTATCTTGGTATGCTTTCATATTATGGGGTGAAAAGAACATAAAAATTCTTAATCGAAAGAGAAAATGCTCATAACGAAATCCATCGAAGTAAAGATTATCTTCTTTTAATGTTTCGTACTTTGGTATTTTAGAAAGGGTTTTGGTGTGTTTTATGATATAGTAAGACAGGACTCCTTATGGTCAGTGCTCCCAAGTAAAAAAAAAAAAAAAGCATCAGCTTTCATATTTAAGTGACTGAACTAGTCAGAAACCGAGCAGCCAGCGTCACCGTCCAAATCAGAGGCAACAGGATCAAGTGAAAAAATATCTGCGTTTAATTGCATGTAAAAAAAATTACTGTTAATTAAAGTGGAAATAGCTGTCCAATTTTACTTTTTTAATGACTTTGGAAGGACGAAATTTTGATATTTGAAACATATTTTATTTATACGCAAGTGTTGTGAAAAAAGATCACAAAAAATGTTCTCATGTCCATAAAATTTTGTTTAACGTTAAATTGGTAATATCCAGTTAATAAGTTAGTATTTTAAGAATTTTTGTTATCTTATTAGCTTATTCAATCTTGCATTACACATTACCGCACATTTCTTTACTATAATTACCTGTATTAATCATTGTTATTTTTATTTTTTTAGGATCCCTAAAATAAAGACTGATTTGTTTTAAAATTAATGCTGCTTGTATGACATTAACGTTTTCTCAGTGTTTTATTGGTAAGGCTAATTCCTTTTCAACCTTAATTGAATTGTGAAGCAATTCTTCAAAGGTCATGGGAAAACAACGCCAGAGTAATACTTTCTCCCATGTCCTTTGGAGGATTGCTGCATAATTTAACAAACGTTGAGAAAAGCTTGGCTCTTTTTGACAAGAAACCATTGAAAAAGATCAGTGCCACTTAAATAATTATTATTGTTATCATTATTATCACTATTAGAGTGTGAGTAGTAGTAGTATCAAGTAGTCTTATCAACATACATTATAAATGAATAAGCCAAACTTCGTAGTCTTTGAGAGCTCGCGCAGTACAGATTTCCTGTCTGTCAAAAGACAACTTAAAATATCGGGATTTTACTAGAATTAATTAAATAAAAGATGACTGAGACAGTTTTTATCTTTCTCTTCTTTTCAGGAGAAAGCAGAGTAAACTCAAGCTTTTAATTGTATAAATATTGTTGCAGTTTAAAATAAAGAAACAGCTGCAATTAGAACTTCATGAAGACTTCATGTCTTCTTAGCTCTTTTTTTTTTTTTTTTTTTTTTTTTTTTTTTTTTTTTTTTAATAATCAAGTTGCTCTTGATTTTCTCGCCTGTCCTATTCGTAAAATGAAGAGCTTTTAGAGTTGCATTCCGTGCGAATCTTAAAAGTGGGATTCTGAGAGACTTTTCTCAATTGCACAGTATAACAAAGCCCAAGTTTCTCTCCTTTAAGCTCCAAGGGAGGTTCATCAAAGTCCTTTCAGTGGACCATGTTCGAAAAACCTGGAATATATACTTAGGCTCAAGTTGCGAATTATTCCTAATTCTTTTACTTTGAAATGCTCAACAGATGAATACCTTTAGAAGTCATGGTTCAGTTTGAGCCTTTAGAGGGATCCATATTACCTGAGCAGGGGTTCTGATTATATCAGATTCCCAGCTGAAACCATATTTCACCTTTGAAAGGGGATTTTTTTTATGCGGGTAACGAGCGATTGATGTGCCCCGACAGAATTCGTAAGTCATGCCTAATAATTTTCCATCTTTTTCGTAAGATAATATTGCCCTTCAACTAAGGAATTGGGATCTCGACTTTCCTGCACATATGAACGTTATGGCAAACAAATTTTTACAGACTACATTTTATGCTTTCCAAATACATACCTGTGGATGTGGGATTATATCCAGTGTAGTATAATGCAAAACATAGCAAATGAGGAGCCTTGTACAGGAAACAACCTTCATGATACTATTATCCACACCAAAATTGGAAACACCAAGTTTGCTACTATGTGGAACTATTTGAAATCCAATGTCAACTCCTAGTTTAATTCATAACCCTTATAAAAGTTATAGTAAATGATGAAACTTGTCTTTATCTCGGTTAAGACAGTTGCCTAACATGCGGTACAGTCTGTGTTATGAGTATCAGAGAGGACCCTTGCTGATTGTGGTTGTTGACTCTTGTTAAAATCAAAGGACCTCTGCTGAATGTGGTTGTTAAGGTCAAAGAGGACTCCTGTTGACTCTTGTTCAAATCAAAGGACCTCTGCTGACTGTGGTCGTTAAGATCAAAGAGGACTCCTGTTGACTCTTGCTCAAATCAAAGGACCTCTGCTGAATGTAGTCGTTAAGTTTCAGTGAAACTTGAAAAGCCATTGCTTTATAAGTGCCTTGCTAGTTAGGTATAAATAACTTTCTATATCAGTTTACCAATTGTTATTATCATTCAAAGGGTTAGATTGAAAGCACTCTTGGCTTAGATTCACAGGTATCAGGTGGAAGAAGGTGAACAGACTTTAGCTTTAACAGTCTTCAATTTTTAGCGTGCAGGGAAGAAATAGTAGGAGCACTGCATCCGGAAATGGATTTTAACTTGGTTCACCTTAGATGAGGCAGAGTTATTTGATTTGGTTTTATTAGCAAATAAGTATTGCAATTTACCTTTACAGTGCTGTAAACTATATATATATATATTTTATTAATGTTGAAAAACTTCAAGTACATAAAAAAAATGTCCCTCAGCAGCAACAACATTTGAACAAACCATGCACTTGATTTGCATTGCAGGAAAAATATATAATTTTTAGTTTTAAAAATGGATGCCAGAGTTCTTAAGAATGGCTGGAAAATGTCAGAATTTTCTTTGTCCCATTTGCAATGCTGCGACATTACAGATTACACCAAAAAACACACAGTTTGAGTATAAAAAGCACACTTGCCATATTGCAAAAACAAGTCGAAATTCCATTGCGATTTAATTTGTTGATTAAAAATATACAATTGTTTCAAGACCAACTGAACTCCTTTTCAGGTCTAAAATTATATAATTGTAGTACACCTGAAGAGGAGACGAGTCAGTCTTGAAACTGGTGGGTATTTTGTAACATATTTCTTCTATCATAATGGGATTTTTACTTAATGCAGTTTATTATCCACTTTAATCGTACAGGTAAAAACATCGATTTTTTCAGTCGGCACACTGGCACATCCAAATGAGCTTTATACCAGCTAGTGGTAATTATTTTAGGTTTTTCTCCTAATATAAAGGATACAAAAAACTGGATCTTAACTTTATAGTAAGAGGAGTTAATATGCTGTATGATAAGCTGCAAACATATTGTCACAGCATTTGAACCAAATTCAGCACATGGAGACGAAATTGTTCACTGGATAATTACACCATTTTTGCTGAGTCTCGCCGTGCTACGAATAGAATTTACCATATAGCTGAGAGAAATTCTAGTAACTCCCTCAAGAGGAAACTTGAAGGAATCACTCAGCCTCAGCCGTGTTGGGCCTAATTGGCTTAATCTGGCTTTGGGTACGGCTCATCTTCCATTCAACCACTACAAACAGATGATGGTAGATTGGTTACTGGCCCTAAGAAAAAGGCTTTACTGCTTCATCGAGCTTTCGAAGCTAAGGAATCAGCTGAGGACTTCCCTCTCCCTGATACTTGTTTGTCACGTTTTCATAAGTTGTATTTTAACAGAGATCATTCACATTCACAGTTGATTCATGATCCCTTTTCCCTGCTGAGAGCAATCAGATTTGCTGAGCAGCAGCACCAATATACAGTAATTGTGCCTCACTGTCGATCTTTCCTCACACCGCGCATTTGGACTGTGGAACAGTCTCCTTGAGGATGTCGTGCAATTGGAACTTTGAGCGAAAATGCAAGACATTACTGCCCTAATACAATTCTCCTTGTATTTTTAATAATTTACTTACATTTTATCAATTTATCTATTAATTTGTTAATTATTTTTTTTAATAAATGATCTTTTCTTTCTGTATTTCCCATTACCTTATGTTACTTATTTCTAATGAACACCGTATACTTTGGAAGCTTGAATTTCAATTCAGTGGCCCCTGTGACCGTGTTCCATGCGAATATGGTTCATCTTCTAAATTAATAATAATGATAATAATAATAATAATAATGTGATAGGCTAATTGATTGTAGAACCAGACTTCGAAAATCAGTTGACGTGAAATGGATTAACCATTATCATTAAAGTGTGATTACAGATATTTTTCATCTAAAGAAGCTAACTATGGAATTCTTTGTGGAATATTATTGAATATTATCTATTTATTTATTTATTGCTTAAAAGAGGGTGGGACCAACAAATAATTTGGTAGTCCTTCTTCCTTGATTGTATATCTATGATGTAATTTGTTGGAATATCATTCTCGTTACCATATATGAAGGTTCATAAAACATTACAACAGATTTAAAAGGCATCATATTCATTCGCAGAAACTACAGTGAGAACCAGCAACCGTTTAAAATATTTGATTTGATGTTGTGGAAAAACAGTGAAATGTTGTTAAAGGACTCTTCTTTCTGGTTGTTAATTTCAGAATTTCCCCAGATGTCAAGGTCCAAAAACTTCCTTTTGACTCCTCAAGTCATTTATATAACGCGGATTTTCCACGCGCTTGTAAAACATCACGAACACTGACATTTGAACCAATTTGGGTACGTTAGGCTGTAATTAAATCCAAGTCAAGCACTTAGTTAGGAAGCCTTCAAATTAGTCTTGAAGTCAAGGCGACGACACGAGCGCCGTTACGAAATGATGCCTGTTTATGAACGCTGGTTTAACACTAATGATGGTTAATTAACGAATTAAAGACTATTGATGTATATAGCGAATAATGAGAGCTTCTAAACAGTCCATGTTACATAAATAATTGTGAAATTTAAAGAATTAAACTTGAGATATTAACAGAACTTTATTATATTCAAAATTCTTTCTTTTATTCTAATTGCTTGCGGACTTACTGAATAGATGACTAACCATTCAGGCCTCACTCCATGCAAGGAATCGTATGAATTAGAATGACATTGGAGACGATGACGCATTATCGTTGTAAGGTTGTACAATAAATTAGCATTCCGGTGTTTTCATCTTTAGATAATGCTTGCTAAGTAATATTGCACTGTGTTGTAAAAATTTATTTATGCTTACGGTTAGGGAAAGAATTTTTTTTATTGTAAAAAATCTTAATGTATCGTTTCCTTCAGCGCATCTGTGCTACTATAAATTCTTTCATTTTTAAAATCATTAGAACGAGAGTAACACTCTTTACAGAATTGATCAAATAAAGCAACATTTCTGCATCTTTTTGTATTTCGTTAATACTAGTTTTGCATTTATTTTATCTTTTCATATTGTCTTTCGTATTTTGCTTGGTCAGGAAAAACGATAGCACTCAGACTATTATGCATGTATTATATCTGTTCATATTGTCGTCCCTTATTTGCGTGGTCAGGAAAAACTAAAGCATTCAGATTATTATGTGATCTATTTCCACAGTATTTCTATTTCAACGTTTGTTTGTTTGTTTTTCCACTGTGCAGTCTACCCTGTGATGCAAGTTTGCAAGAGCAGGACCGTTTTCTGTGGAAAACGAACTGGTCTCATTTTCTTTCTTTTGCCTCGTGTAGAGCTCATGGGAAACTAGCGCAGTAATGCATTGAGCCGATATTGCGAAGAAATTATCTGTGACCAGAAACTTCGTGTTCATTGCTGAATCTCTAATATATCTCTACGTGATTTTTAAGTGTATATGCATGGTGACTAATTTTGAACTAGCGTTAGTCATGGAAATTGTAATATAGATGAAAATGTAAAATGCTAAATATTATACCTGACGAGCGAATCCAAGGTTGCTTAACATTACTTATTAGTGCTAAAGTCAAGTTTTGGGAGTAAAGAGTATTACAATTTACACGGGAAAAAATGAGGACTGGATTAAAGGAAATTCTGTTAAGTCCGCCATCATGTGATTCCGTCATGCAATATGGCCAGGCCAATGACAGGCTTGGGAAGAAACTCTTAATGGATATATGTATACTTGCATGTATAAAGACGTGTGCGCTCAAGCCTATGTGTATTTGTAAGGCGAAGAAAACTCTGTATCGTTCTTACGACGGAGAATCCGAACAAAATCGTGCAAGGTATGCATTCACTGTAAGAATTGTCGTTAATTTCAATTTGCACCTGATTTGCAGCAAACTATATAATATATATATATATATATATATATATATATATATATATATATATATTCTTCTTCTTTTAACGTGCTTTTTTTCTCATTTTTGTATGGGGTAAGCACGATGCCTTCTTTTGAAGGACTTTTTGATTTGGCTTTGGGGTAGACCTGTGGTCTCGATCGGCTGCCCTGCCTGACATCGCTTAGACCCCGGTAGCGTATGTTTCATGTATCATACCCGACCCAACGCCCTTTCTTCCCAGCAGCGAGAAGTTGTTGCGCGGGTAGGGCGAGAGTTCGAGACGTGTGAGATGTTTGTTATGTTTATTTTTTTTTAGGTGTTGTAGTGGCTTTGTTTTGTGTGTGTATTTAGTCTGTAACACCCATTTGCTTTTTAAGCAAACCTATCCGTTGATTACATATATAATCCCGGGATGTCTACACGGATAGCAAAGTGTCTGCCTCTCTGATCAGTCGGCTGCGGATTTGAACCCGCGCCACAGACCTCTACGAAGTCCGAAGCTGCTGCTGTAACCGACTGAGCCATAGAGGATATATATATATATATATATATATATATATATATATATATATATATATATATATATATATATATATATATATATATATATATATATATATATATATATATATATATATATATATATATATATATATATATATGAGACTATCTAGATGCAATTACAAACGCATGAACTGTACGTATGTATACTGTATATATATATATATATATATATATATATATATATATATATATATATATATATATATATATGTGTGTGTGTGTGTGTGTGTGTGTGTGTGTGTGTGTGTGTGTGTGTTCACGCGTTTGTATTTGCATTCCAATGGTCTCCATATCTTACAGTTTAAAAGCCTAATTCCAAGGCTTTCAAAATGTAAACACAAGTTGAACAAGTTACTGAATGCATGGCATAATGATATAATATCAGACACGTGATTGATAACCATATAAATACAGCGTTATTAAAAAGTCATAAAACAATCTAAGTACTGCAGCTCAAATTACAAAAAACTGAACTTTTTATGCTAAAAAAAAAAATCCACGAACACGAGTTAATCGATGGGCTTCTGTTTGCCTGACCTTTTTAACGACTGAATAGATGACGTCTTCAGAAAGAAAATATGTTCTTCACCATTTAATTCTCACATTTGTAACTACTGTTACGCTGATCCTTTCTCTCGTTTGGTGTCTTATGTTTTTATGGCAACACGCCATCAACAGATCAGTAACATTGCGGTTGAGGCACGGGTTTAGCAGTCATAACTTATCGTGAGGAGTCCTTAATAATTGCAGGTTATTCTTTCTTCGTCTGTATTAAAACATTTCTACATTTCCTTTTTTTACGCGGTAGAGTTGTTAATGATAGGCTATAATCTGGGATTATTCTGAGAAACGGAGAAGAGTTCGTGCTGTCACAAAAATCAGATGTTTAACCTGAGATTTATTAAAGGGGTTATTACAATATTTTTAACTTCAGATAAAGGACGCTTTGAAACTTGATGTATTAATATTGTAAAGTAAGTTGGTAAAAATTTGTATATTTCGCAATTGCATGATTGGGTTTGGGTGCGTATCCTGCGGTTCAGTTTCAAACGTTGATATCTTAAAGAAGTAGTTAAAAGCCAGTAGATGAAATTATCTTGTAACAATGGTCATCACGCGTGCGAACCTCCTGATAATCTCCCATTCAGCCACGCACATTACAGAGATGGGTCAAGTTTTCCATTGCTGTCAATAATTGACAGTGTTGCCGGATGGCAGGCTAAAAAGTAGAAAAGTCTGAGAAAGTAATTACCATAAATCATAATCTTAAGACTAATGCCCATCGAAAGAACGTCCGAAATTGTATTCTTGGAGAAAAATAATTGCCATGCGAGCACAAATTTAGCCGGTCTCAGCTTTTTAAATAGCGGAGCGGGAGACATCTGATTTGACAGTGTCGGGAGGTGCGTTGAAAGATGAACTTTCATCAACATGGGGTCATTATTAATCTCTTTCAATTGTTGTGTTGTACTTTTACTTATCCTTAACAGATTTTTTTTCTCATAGCTCACGAGGCCTCAGGATTCCATAACCACAAGTAGGCTACTATAAATGTTTAACTACATATATATATATATAATGTGTCTGTGTACATAGTGAATTGAAAAGGTATTATGAATTGAAAGTGAAAATAAGTTCAATTAATAGGCACGTATTCGTTACCGATGACAAATTTCACGTCAGAAAAAAGTGTTGAAGTAATTTCATCAGCCAAAACACGGCCGCCTGATGATTGGATTCATAGCGTTCGGTGGTCTGTGCATTTTTCTCGCCTTTTTCTTTCTTACGTTTTTCAGTTTCAGAGCTTTAAATTGTAGTTTGGTCACTTTCGAAGGGTGTATAATCGCTATATATAATATATATATATATATATATATATATATATATATATATATATATATATATATATATATATATATATATATATATATATATATATATATATATATATATATATATATATATATATGTGTGTGTGTGTGTGTGTGTGTGTGTGTGTGTGTGTGTGTATATATGTAAATGTATTTTTATATATACATATATATGCATATATATATATTACATATATATATATATATATATATATATATATATATATATATATATATATATATTATATATATATATATATATATATATATATATATTATCTGCTCCTTAGTTTTCATCAGATACGTATATAATTGTAATAACCTCCTTAATTTCTCGAATATCTTGTCACTACAAAGCCTAAGTTCTAGATAAAAAAAAAAAACAAATAAATATGAAGAAATTCAGGCGTCCGTAGCATGACTCTAACCCGCATCCGGAGTATCAGAACGAGTTTTGTAATAGAATGAATTGGCTCTTTCCTCATTCGTGGTTAATCACCGTTCTCTGGATAAAATTACTCCAGCCATCAGCCGTTCCAGTGATGTGTGAGTTACATTAGTTTTTATTGGTTCGACCTAATGATTAACGAGTTTTCGATTCTTAACTCTTATAGGTTTTGTTATATGTTTGTTTCGTCAGTGTTTGTATTATTTTTGGTCAGTGGGAGGTAACAGACTATGTCTTTTTCATGCATGACGCAAATAGGTAGGCCAAATGACGTCAGCACTTAGAATTTGAATTCTGCAAAAATGCCAGAGAGAAAAGTTTTGTGTTTATAGTCTCAAAAAACATTCATGTTTCGTAAACTGCTTTTAAGTTTTCTCTTCAAATAATGGTTAGATGACTGGCTTTTGTATGTATGTATGTATATATATATATATATATATATATATATATATATATATATATATATATATATATATATATATATATATACATATATATATATAAATATGTGAGTGTATATATTATATATATATATATATATATATATATATATATATATATATATATATATATATATATATATATATATGCAGAGGAGTCACAAGACTTTTGCGTAATATGAAATGTGCAGGTTCGCCAAAAGGCAGAGAATATTAAAAAGTGGAAGTCGCGAGTACTTTCGTGTATTGTTACACATTTCTTAGGTACCTTGAAAATATGTAACAATTACACGAATGTACTCCCTTTTTAGTGTTTCATTTCCTCCTCCTTGTAGCGAACTTGCGCGCACACACACACACACGTACATATATATATATATATATATATATATATATATATATATATATATATATATATATATATATATATATATATATATATATATATATATATATATATATAATACAGTTTAGGTGATTTATAATTTTAAACTGGGTTCGTTTTGCTTTCAATAAAATAAGGATAAAGAGCTTAAGTTTGTATTTTTTGGAGCGGTATTCTTATTATTGTTACTAATATTAGAAAATTTTAGTTATATAGAATGACCGCTTGTGGTGAAAAGGGAAATTCCGAGAAAAAAGAAGATTAAGAATTCAGTGAAAAGAACTTAATTGCAGAGAAATCATTACGCAGAAAAATATAAGGAGTAGAAACAATGTATCAGGAAAATGGGAACATGAACTTTGTAAGTTAATATAACATTCAAGGTCTAGACCTTGATAGCATTATCATGTTTTGATGCATAGGTTCGGTCACAAAAGTTTACCGTGAGAATAGGTTGTAAACAGACTGGCGATGGAGTGGCAGCAAGAATAAAAAGATTCAGTGTTGTTGAGTGAGCAGAACCGAAGGCCAGCCTGGGACTGGGTCTTGCATACAAAGCATAAACAGTGTCAAAATGCCACTGAGAACAAGGAAGAGTTCTCGTTTTCTCAAGAAATTGTGAAGTATCAAGTTGGTACTTATTGCATTTTAGTATTTCCTTCAGTTGTATTGGAATGGTTATTCATATTTAGCATTTTTGGTTTTTCGTGTTGTTATTACAAGGCATTGGATGAAAAATATCAGAAAAAGGTTCAGTTGCGAGTAGAATATTTTTATGTGATATGTAATCTTTCATTATGTCGGGAAATTCGATGCAAGTACATATTTGAGACACCTTATTCTTCACAAATACGTAGAAATAAACTTGACACTTTGCACTAGTTAAAGTGACCAAGTTCCCGTTTATAATGAACCCGTGTAGCCAATTGTAATACTTCAGGTCCGCACTCTGAAAATTACACATTTTAGGCCACTTACTTAAAGTGCGAACTCACCATTTATAAACAATGATCCATCAACGTGTATACGATACAAATAGTAGATTCGGTTAGAAAATTGGATGACCTCATTGTCATGAGGTTATGACGTCAAATTAGCTTTAATGAGAGTGGGGAAAAAAGAGGCAAACGTTACTTATTTGCTAACACGAAATGTTGCTAGAACCATATGCTACACATGCTAAGAAAATGTTATGGCCTCATTATCATGTAATTATGTTTCAACAGATAGATGTTATAGAGTGAAGAAAATATAAAGCGTTCTGTCTTGTAACCTTTTGCCTAAAAGGCGTGTATAACCCGACCCTTGAAGATAATAATTTTAAAAATATCTTTCTTGTCATGATGTAACTTGAGGTCATCGTGGATGCTGGGAAAGAAAGCGCAAAGTAACGCACTTTGCAACCATTCTTGTGAGGGAACTGCTGTTTGTACAGTACATGGCTGTAAGGTTCTACTGTACATTTTAAAGGTAATAGTTTGCTGAGAGCGGTAGACAAGGCCAGGACATTTTGTGCTCTCATTAGTAGGCTACATCATTTTGTTACTAAACGGGTTGCTGCTTTTTAGTGTGGTTGCTTTTAGCTAAAAGCTAAAACCCGGTAATTAAAACCATTAAATAATCCTGTTTAGGCTTTCAAAAAGGGCTGAATTAATACTAATTGTGAACACGAGATATACACTTTGCTTTAAATCAAGAATCAAAGCAAGCGAGGAAACACCAAAGCAACAGAATAAAAAATACACACAAACAGGCCTTATGATACAATAATCAGCCACTGTGGAAATGAGCGTAAAATTAACGCTGGCCTGTAAATTTGAATTCTCTAGTAAACATTGTAAGAGTAATTACAGTGGGCAATGCATATTTCAGATTGCAGTGCATCACCGAAAATGTCACCAAGTCAGTTTTGCTAAATTAACAAAAACATCATGTACCTGCATTTTTTCGCCTTGTGTACAGGCAGTGAAGAATATGATCTCTCACAAAGACATAACACTACAGGTCAGCAATAATTAAAAGAATGTTAAAAGGGGACGTTGTATTATAATTTATAACGCTGGGATATTTGTAACTGGCAGGCGAGAAGGGGGACCAAGTCTACCCACATTGCTTCCATTCATTTTTTCTCCAAAGACATTGACAGTAAGGTCAATAGAAAACAGTTGGTCACTTGCGATATATATATATATATATATATATATATATATATATATATATATATATATATATATATATATATATATATATATATATATATATATATATATATATATATATATATATATATATATATATATATATATGTATATATATATATATATATATATATATATATATATATATATATATACACACACACACACACATCTACATACACATACACATACATACACACTATATACGTACAAATGCATAGATAGATTAATTATTATTTATAGGTTTCGTCGGCAGGCCTCTTAAGTGACCAGTTTATAGGAGCCATCCTTATGGGTCAACACACAACTTTCATGGGGAGTTAAAAATCTCAAGTCTGCCTTGCTGAAGCAGAGTCACGTTTCTCGAAAGGTGGCATGATAAGATAATGCGCATTTTCCGTTAAACTGCAAATTTCATCGATTGCGGAAAAACACCTATCGAACATTCTTTGAACCGAAAAAGTTTATTTTCAGAATATTCCAGTAAATCTTAAATTTTAAGGTTTTAGTGTGGAGTCACAGGTTCTAGCAAAGCATTTCAGACGTGGCTTTATACTTGTAATTATCACGCGAATTACGACTTCTTCAAAATGTGTATTTGTGTGCATGTCAGTGTTGTGAATGTTTATGTATGAAGAGTTTTCTCTCGGGTGCTTTCATTTTAAATATACCAAACTGGCACATGCAAGCCTTGCACTTCCCAAAAATAACCCTCAAGTCTGACATGAAATACAGAAATACCTTTGAAATGTACGAAAGGCCACATTCGTGGAAGTGACCAAGTTTTGTGAAGGAGAGAGGAACCATCGATTTCGGTTATTGGTGTTGTTGGACTTTTATTGAGATTTATGTCCATTATGCCGGGGGAACAGCTCCCATACGCTGCCTTCATTACTACTTTTCTTCTTGGATTTACTGGGCTGTTTTATGACAGAGTCTAGACAGCCCGGGAGTAGAGGTTCAAGGTACTTTCTGTATGTTTTTAGCGTTTCTCTGTATTTAATAGACACGTGCACGCAATCGTACGTGACAGCTTGGAATTTCCGGCGTACAGTCGTCCTCTTGTATGTGTGTAAGCGTGTTCTCGCATGCTTCCCGTAATATAAATGTTATTTGCATGCCTAAGCACAGCTAGCCATATTATATTAAATCGTCTGTCAGTTTATTGACAAGAGGCTCACTTCATCGTTGTGAAGAGATTTATGGACTAAATTCATACAATGTCCAGTTCATTCGTGGTTGGTTTCAGATATTTAACTTAACATGACATTACCTTAGTTAATGAGAAAACAGTCAATAATGATGAAAAGTGAACAAAAAAAGAATTATGAACGAAAAGAAATGCAGTGGTGTCAGAGTGTAAGCTTGTCTTCAGAGTCAGTCTACACCACGTTTTCGTGGAATGCGGTTTTTTGTTTTCTCATTTCCGGAAAGCGATCCATAATTTAGCCGTATTAGGAAAAAAATTAACGGGTCACGCCACAGTCTGGTTTCACAGTTTACTCAAGTTCTCGTGTGTAGACCGAATCAAAGGCTTTTCGTTCAAGTCCTCGATCATTGTGGCCGTCGTCCTCTTTTTTTTTCTTTCCCCCCCCCCCCATCCTCTTTCTCCTCTTTATCGATTGGCTGCCATGTTTAATACATTAACACATCCAGAAGAAACACGCATCACTGATCTCTCTCTCTCTCTCTCTCTCTCTCTCTCTCTCTCTCTCTCTCTCTCTCTCTCTCTCTCTCTTATATTGAGAGAGCTCTCTCAGTATAACATACAGTATATATTCGACACATCTCTCTCTCTCTCTCTCTCTCTCTCTCTCTATATATATATATATATATATATATATATATATATATATATATATATATATATATATATATATATAAAACATACAGTATATATTCGACACATTCAGGAATTATTATGTAGGCACTGATAACGGGGTTTTGTTTCCTGTGTAATTTTTTTTTACGGCTTTTTAAGCAGCTTTTCGTTCCGTAAGTGGCGACTGGGGAAAGTTGTTTCGGTAAATAAGTAATGTGGAGGAAATGTTTCCTCCATCATCTGTCTAACAAATGTTTTTTACTTGATGTATTGAGTGCCTTAAGAGGGCTCTAATATTTAGTGTTTGCGAGAGAAAAAGGGAGAAGTCTGTTCTTTTCATAATAATTTTAATTTCTAGAAAGTTGTTTTTTTTTTGTTAGACACGGCTAATATAATTCTTTTACTGAAATAATGAAGTAAATTTATTCGAGATCATAATAACCGACTCTTTCCTTTCGAATGAAAAGAATTGACGAATAATCCACCTGGAAAAAGCTGAAGGTTTTCTGAATGTGAACAGCAATAGATCATGAATAATCTACGCTGTACATTGTGAGAGAGATGATTCATGAATTTTGAATTAGGAGCAATCTTGAATTATATACTTGCAGAAGATTGAGAAAGTGATTTTTGAACCATACATAAAAAAAATGCGTTTAAAGAAGTGTCGTGGGTTTTATTAATAACTAAAATGAAAGGTAATGAAATTACTCTTCACGTAGAACGAATTTTGAATTTTATGCACCATAGTATGTGGATATTGTAAGTAGTAAAGAAATATTTTTTTCAGGAAAATCATTAATTTTGACGTAGGATAATTGAAAAAAAAGCATAATAGTAGAGATAGGTTTTGGAAATTTGAATTAAGAAAAAATAATAATACGAGGTCTTTTCCAGTCTCCTAGTTTATTTCACGTTGTAGTAAAATGATAAAGATAATAACTTCAACTCCCTTCCAGTGCCAGTGGTATACGAGGCCCAAATTGTGCTGGCCAAAGATTGTCTCTCCTTAATGGGCGTCTGCGGGGGGTGCCGCCTTTTGTTTGCAGCCGGGTAAAGGTTTCATCACGTTATTGACAACTAGTCTCTTTTAAAGCTCGATTTATGGTGCTTGTGAAAAGGTGGGGAAAGCAGGAGGGAACCTTATATGTCTCTATCCGACCGCTTGTTCATCTCCCCTCTGTACCCTTCTCCATCCCAAACCCTGTGGGACCTACTATAAAGTGATTTACGACCCGGTAACTGGAGCGAGATCACTAAAATACATCACGACATTACCTAACGGGAGTTAATTATGTCTCTAATTTATTAGTATGTTATAGACTTTGGGGCCGGCTTTATGGATTGAACGGTGATTCCTTGCTTGTTATTTTCGCTTATGGGCCTTGTGAAGTCAAGGTGTAAAGGGCATTAGATTCAACAGTGGCCGTGGGATTCCTCGTGGGGGAAAACGGTTTATATCAACTTGTTTAATTCTCTCTCTCTCTCTCTCTCTCTCTCTCTCTCTCTCTCTATATATATATATATATATATATATATATATATATATATATATATATATATATATATATATATATATATATATATATATATATATATATATATATATATATATATATATATATATATATATATATATATATTTCTATATACTTTCTCCAACTTTTCCCTTTCTCTATATATATATATATATATATATATATATATATATATATATATATATATATATATATATGTGTGTGTGTGTGTGTGTGTGTATATATATATATATATATATATATATATATATATGTATGTGTGTATATATATATATATATATGCATATATATATATATATATATATATATATATATATATATATATATATATATATATATATATATATATATATATATATATATATATATATATATATAGTATATATACTTTCTCTAGAACTTTTCCCACTGCTATGTGAAGTCGATGTTAACAACATCTTCTTTAACAACATCCATGTATGTATGTATATATATACAGAGTATATATATATGTATATATACATATGCGTGTGTGAGTATGCCTGTGCATCTGTGTAGTTTCTGTGAATTAGAAAACGGACAGTCTGAAACGAGGTACGTTCAGTGCGGTCACTTAGTCCCTGAGAATATAAATGTAACCGACAAAAGTATAGGTTTTTCTACCATATTTGTTACTGTGTTCATATGTCTGTCCAACTTATAAAGCAATAAAAGTGTTTTTTTGTTATCCATATTTTACACGCTTGCCAAATTACATATATCCGCGCCCCAAAAGCCCGGCATCCAGGTAAATTAAATGGAGTCCATATTTCGAAATGTATATTGCATTTGAAGTATACAAATGTTATCCTATGCCCGGGTAAAAAGGCTTGTTTATGGAGCCTTTTAATTTAAATTGAAGTATTTTTTTTTTTGAAGCAGTTAGAGGAAAATGATGTTTAACCATATTGTAAATAATTATTCAAGTTTTATATTTGCTCTGACGTCATGAACATTTGTGTTTTATCTTTTCTCATTTATACTACTGTACGTTATATATTACCATTTATTATTATTATTATTATTATTATTATTATTATTATTATTATTATTAATAATAAATATTATTATTATTACTACTACTACTTTGGAACTCCAATTTCGCATAAATTCCACGCGTAATCACACAACTACGTATAAGTAAGCACACATGATATTGTATATATATATATATATATATATATATATATATATATATATATATATATATATATATATATATATATAGATATATATATGTTTATTTTTATATATATATATATATATAATATATTATATAGATATATAGATAGATAGATATAGATTTTTATTTTTGTGTATATAATATGTATGTTATATAATTATATGTAGATATATATATATATACATATGTGTATGTATATATATATATATATATATATATATATATATATATATATATATATATATATATATATATATATATATATTTATATATATATATATATATATATAGATATAGATAGATAGATATAGATGTGTTTATTTATGTGTATATAATATGTATATTATATAATTATATATATATATATATATATACATATATATATATATATATATATATATATATATATATATATATATATATATACACTTGATCATGAATAATATAGCCAAGGCCAGGTAGAACATTTTATTTTAAAAGCTGTCGGGATATTTAAATTTATCATCAGGCTGAAGTTATTGGGGACAAAAAATCGTTGGAAACACAATAAAATTAATATCCTTATCAAAACTTGGGAAAATGGGTAAATTAAATAAAAAGAAATACAAAAAGTGAGCACGCAAATTCAATCCAAGATTGAAAAAGCATATAAAATAAAAAAGAGACATAAAAATAATAGTGTGCAAACTATAATTACAAACATCAAAAGAAGAAAAAAAAAAAAAAAAAAAAAAAAAACTAATCCGAAGTAAAATGACTGTTGACCTGTTGGATGTCTTCTAAAAAATAAATCATACAATTGCTAATTGCATCCCTTTTCTAGAACGGAAATTATTCAGACCCGTTTCCTGAAAATGCATGCTTACCTAGTTTACTCAAGCGGTGCAGTAGGTACTTACTGACAGTAGATAAAAGTAATTGACGGGGCCGATCAGGGCTCCTGAAAATGGTATCATATATAATTAAAATGGAGGAGCACCGGCCAGGCAATCCATTTTTATTGTATTTTTTTTTTCTCCCTCAATCGTAACAGTTCTGTCTGATTATCATCTTTCCTCACTTTCATAACTGATGGTGTTATTAACTAAAATGTAAATCCACTTTCTTTATAAAGTTCACCATTGTAACCATCTCGACTTTTATTTTTAAATTTTGTTACAACAAATTATGTATCATTGGGTCATTTCATTAGCCTCGGATAATTTGCATAATTGATTTTTGGTTAATTGGTTTGCCATAGTATGAGTTACGTTCCCTATGCAACGATGTTTTTGATTAGAGAATTCCATGCAGTATAAACGGATAGAATTCATTAAACAAGAGATCAACAAACGGCTTCCGTTGATAGAATCGATGGTGCACATCGTGCTTGGTACAGTGTTCAGAGCCGTTATGAACACCAAAAATGAAAGAAAGGTTAAATAAAATATTTGAAAATAAAGGCTTCGACGACAAAAGCGTCGCTATTATCATTACAACTCTTGTCATCAAAGAATGAAGATGGATATTTGTATCGGTGGTAAAATTTACATTAAGGTGGGGAAGCTGTGGTGTGGATTTGCTGTTAACAAGTAAAGGAAAGAGGCACCGAAGAAGAGTTGCAGTTTGAAGGTGAAAAGCAAAATGAGAGATAAGTATTCATCGAATTTCGAGGAAATGTAAACAAAGGAAGACGAAACACGGTGAAAACTTGTGGGGTTTTGAGATGGAATGTGAGAAACAAATTAATCTGATCAATAAAAACTCTTAAAGAAAGATTGATCAAAGTTGAAATGAATTGAATTGTTCGGTGCTGGGGAAAGTAATGCAAGGTAAAATGTAAAATTACAAAGGAATTTAAATACGAAGATCGTGAAAAAATAACGCAAAAACAAAGGAGTAAGAGCCTTGGGACGTAGTGTGGTAGGAGATGAGAGTTTGAACAAAAATTAAAGAATGGGTAGAATTGTGAAGAAGTAGCGCTCTGTATTGGAAACTAAAATAAATGAGAATGAAGGGACCACATCTAGATAATGTAAAAAAGGCTTGAAAAAAGAATTGTAATGTGAATGTATAATTCGTAGTTTTAAAAATGAAGGTAAGAAGGAATTTGCAGGAAAATATATAAAAAAATATTTGTGTTTAACTCTGACAAAAGGCAGGAGGTAGGAAGTAGAAAGGTAAAGAAGTGATGAATTAAGGATGTCCAGGGGGCAGAAATTATTTCAGAACATTTGCAAGAAAAAATGGACGCCAGAAATATGTTTTTGTACAATTTGTATTGAAAAATAAGAAAGAAAACCTGTATGAAAATGTTCACGAAACATATATTGGTTCTATATTTATTTATTTTAAAGAAAATTTCACAGTTTATAACTAAAACTGTGAATAAAGAGGTAAAAAATGGGAGAAAAAGAATTCATTTATAGCAAAATACCCAAGGGAGGTAATTAGGGATGTGGGTAAAAAATTGAGAGGCAATAGGAAAAGGTAAGAAAATGTGCAAAGGAAATGAAATATTTGAAGGGCTTTAAAGTATGTAATGGAAATAAATGATTTAATCAAAGTAAGCCGAAGAATGGAAAAAATTAAGTTTGAGCTGAGCAGTCAAAAATAAAAGTGAGGAATGAGGTAGTCAAAAAAATTATTGATTAAATGCAAGCAAGAACCAGATGACTAATCTAAGCAATCGTGTTTAGAAAATTGTATACTATTTGAATAAAGAAGAATATTAACGGCGAGAGGGATTTTTTTTTCAAATGTTTACGTAACCTTTCAATAGACTTTATTAAAAAGATGTTATTATTAAGAAAAAAAAATTGAAAATTTCAGTAGGGAGAAAAATAACAATGATAACTGATGAAAAGTAATATAGTAAATGTACAGTTGTATACTGCAGAAGTGGATGGAAAGTATTCACGAAAATTGTTAAAGTATGCGGTAGGCATTGTCTAAAGAGAAGACTGCAAGACAGAAGATGAAAGTGATAGGATGTGGAAATTATTAAATTGAACAGGAAAGACAAAGTGAGAAGAAACAATGGAGAACTGCTAAAAATCATTTTGGGAGAGGGAAGAGAGATGTGATGCGGACTTATTTATAGAGGGAATATAGACTGAGAGAGACAGAGAGGTCATCTGAAAATGGTACGGATGAAATTTATCAGCTAACACGTTAATTAACTGTGTCATACTTTACCCTTATTTACCCATGCATGTTGACGGCCGAGCTGAGGAGGAAGGAGTGATTGATAAGGAGGGGATATTATCAGGTTGGGAATTTACAAGGCATAATGAACGCTGTAGATTTGGATGACTTTGTGTGAGATGAAGGCTGAATTGCTAAGTAAATACGTTACGGATATATTCGGCTGGTTTCTTTTTAGCTTGCGGAAGGACAGTGCAAGAATGGGCATTTCATATTAAAAGTACATTCCAGACTAATCAGCAATACAAAAGGTGGCAAACAATGATTGCCAGAATTTGTTGTCGTTCGCTTCCAGGTTTCGATATTTACTCGTTATGAAGGAACTTGTTTTGAAGACTGTCGATTAGATACCAAAAGCTCAGTCAGTTTTCAACAATAATGTTCATTCATCCGAAAAAATTAATAGGGCAACTGTTGAAAATTTTCTTGGTATTAAGTGTTCATAATAAAACCAGAACGGTTAATTCGAATGAAATGCTCTCCATTAAGTCTCTGATAGGTCGGGATGTTAGATAAAACTCACGTCAAGATCGAACCCTAGACACTAAAAATGCTGTGTTGATTATTTCTTTCTTATTCACTCCGTAAGGACCATTCAAATGAAATGCTATCAGTTGAGGTGCTGATGACTCGAGAGGTTGGGTAAAACTCGCGGGCACGCAAGGTGTGCCAGGTAAAGCCTCGAGTACCCAACAATATATGATCCGTGTGGATCCGTTGTCAGCCCCTTTCTTTTCGTATGAGAATCTTTCTTTCGATCTCACTCTGAGGTAGGAATTTTTTCTATTAGACATGGACTGTGTGTTGATTATTATTATTATTATTATTATTATTATTATTATTATTATTATTATTATTATTATTATTATTCCGACAGTAAACCCAGAGCCTGTGACCTATGCATAATGAAAAGCGAAAGAGTAAAATATGACTCTTGCGTTGAATAAACATGGAAGGACTTGAACACTGCGAGGACGTAAAAGAAATTTAAGTAATACTGTGGGACGGAACTATTAAAAGAACATCAGACCTTAAATAGAGCCGCGAAATTAACTAATTTAGAAATACTGTGGGCTCGGAATTCATTTTGTAATTGTGTAGGACTGGAATTAAGCCATCCTCTCTGTGAAAATGAAAACTTTCAGCTTTAATTGTATTTCACGTTGTTGCTGTGGGGCATATTAACTTGGAGGGCCAAGTGCTGTCTGTGTCAGTGTTTTAAGTGATTTTAAAGGAATGTCACAGTCGACGACGCACACTTACCTCAAAAAGAGGACCAAAAAGAAGTAAAAGAACTACAACGGCGTATTCACCAAAATCTAAATATCAGCTATTAATTTCATCTTCCTTTGGCGACTAATATTTTGACATATTTATACCCAAGACAGGCCAAATCATACAAGGAACAAAACAAACTAGGGAATATCCCGTAAGTAGACCTTCTCTGGGTACGCTTAGGTATTTTCTCATAGTTTTGCTATCCATAAGTGAGGAATGAATTGCCATCGCAAGAAAAGCACGTCAGGCAAAACTTAGTGATTGATTTTTCAGATAGTATCAAAACGGCGTCGTCAGGTGCATACTTGTGCATTCTGAAACCAGTCATGCAGGTATTTTGACTTGATCTGAGTTGCATAGGTGACTTTTGAACTTTATTTGTAGCTGTTAGTTGACTGGAATAATCTACCCAAATTTATACATTTTTGGGTATTGCTTTAGACTGTTGTCAGGGTCTGTCATATCTCGTTAGATATCAAGTCAGGAGGAGCCTTCATTAACTTCTCTTGCGTAGGAAGCAAGGATTCATAAAAAAAGCCTTTTAACATATTTTGCTTTTGATTATCTTTAGCTAAAGATTTAGTTTAGATTTCAAATGTTCGTTTCCTTCTTGCATCACACCGTGCTGCAATTAAGGGCTATTTGTAATTGCAATTCATATACTAATTATTATGATACTAAAATTTGCGTATTGGAAGTGATGTGAATTATTAATCCATTAACATTTTATTTTCTTCTGTGTTTTTAACGGCGGCACGTCGATAATTATGGATTGTGGCAAAACATTTTTGCATGCTTAGGTCCACATTCGCATGTTATTGTGCCTGTATATCTATCATGATATTTTCATGTTTTTCCCTTTGCATGATGCTTATTACCAAGGGACTCGTGTCTCAAGGTCAAGTGTAGCAACCAAGGACATCCAGAAGTTTGACTTTTCCGGCGATTTGTTTTTTATTGAATCACCTATTCATTAAGATCGACCTGAGAGTTATTCTTAAGGCCATTAGAGTTATAGCTTGAATGATTTGTATTTGTGGATTTTCAATACAGCCTAGCGTGGCTGCCAAAGAGAATTTCTCCACGATTATTATTACGAAGTAAAAGAACCGAATTTCAACGTCTATCTTTTATCATTTTAGTTATATTGACATTTTGGACACGGTGAAATTGAAAATTGTTAAATAAGTTTATTTTTTTTTGTTGCACCACAAAGGAGCTTAATTGATAAGTGACTTACTGTTATATCTTTTTTCATTTATTTTCTTTTTGGCCATTTCATTTTGATTAACTTGTTGTTGGAGATAGATCAAAGATGAAACGATAATATCGTTAGATTGTTTCCGTCACATGTTACATTTAGCATGAATTAGAAATCAGTGAATAGTAAAATTGTGTATTTTTTCTTATCAACTGTTTACTGAGGCGTAGATGAAAATACATTTTATCGAATATAAATGAAAATATTTCCGATTTCGTTGTTTGATTTTTGGCTGCTTGCATTTCCCAGATATAATTATCTGGTGTACATTTTATTCTAAGAAAAAAGTATTTAAAAGTTTTTTTTCCTGTCATTTGGAAGAGACCTACTTAACCGCGATTATAACGAGTTTGTCCAAAGGTTTATAGAAGAATGACGTTCATAAAGAGGCCGACTGTCCATGCACTGTATAAACCCACTAATCATGGTAGAATAAAAAATAGCAATTTATCTTCAGGATAGACAGTGCTCCAAAAATCGCGTAAGAATTCTTTATTATGCTAAATTTTGCAGATGAATAGATGGGTCAGATATGTTAAAGAAGTATCGTAAATTAATAAATCTGGGCCTGGCGGTTTTTGGGGGTGGGGGGTTGTTGAAATCCAATGTCGTGACGTACTTTTGAGTTCATTACGGTTCACTTGTGTTTTACTGTATAATAGTCTACCTAACATTGGTTTTGATAATGACTTTGATATTTGGGATGTTGTAATTTTGCATTGTAATATGTATGTTAATGAAGAAATGGATCTCGGATTGAGAGATGCAGACGTATAGATGCTGCCTGAATTGAATGCTGATTTGAGTCGATGGATTGAGTGTTTTCAAGACTTACTGAATATAAAGGATATAAGAGAGGCAGAGCTTGAGTAATGCAAGAGTAGGGAGGGTTATTGTAAGGCTAAGAATGCTCGTGGAAGTGACTGTTTAGGACACAAGGACGGCAGTTAAGATGTTGAAGAATGAAAAAACAGAACGAATTAATGTGAATTCAAGTAAAATTCTGGTGGTGTTGAAAATGTGTATGAGTGACTGATCAGGGTTTGTAAGTTGTGTCTGGATTAGAGAAAGGTTCTGAAGGCATGGGTGAGAGGAATCATTATTCAGGTGCAGTGTATAGTAGCATTTTGATTGAGAAAGTAAAACAGGCAATAGAATGACTGATAGGGGAAGGGTATTGTGGGTTTAGATAAGGATCAGTTTTTGTTATGATATAAGAATCTTGAAAGTACTAGGAAAAAGCTGTATGGTGTATACACGCATCTAAAAACCTGAGGACTCATTAGCAAAACAATGTGCATGGTGTTGTGGAGTGCATGGTATAGATGATAAGTTATTAAGTGGAATGTAAATATTTATCACAGGAACAAAAGCATGTCTTAAAATATTTAAGGAGAGGGACTGGTTTGGTGTAAAGAGGGTCTAATACAAATGTGTTCTATGCATCTGTAGCTGTTCAGTATCCTTATGGATGGAGTGATGTGGGAACTCTGGGATAGGGCTGCAGATGTAGGTGCAAAGCTGTGAGATAAGAAAATGATTTGCAAATGGAGTGTGGAATGGTTAACGTTTGTAGATGGTGCAGGTCAGATTGAAGATTGTGAAGAGAAAGTGCAGACCTTGTAAAAGAGCCTGAAAGTGTTTAAATGTAGATGAATCTAGGGGTAAATGTCAGAAAGAGAAAGGTTATGAGGGTAAATGGAAATCAGGAAGAAGAAGTCATGACTGCCAGTAAAGATGTTGGAAGAATTGAAGCAGGTAATGTATATAGGTATTTTGAAGTGCATATAATAGATGACCGTGAGAAGAGAAAAAGATGAATCGCGCGGATTAGGCGAAGCAAGAGAGATAGTGGAGTGTGTGTAAAGAATTTCGAAGAGACTCAAGTTGTCTATGTATGAAGGCATTGTTGAGCCAACTTTCTTCTGGAAGTGAAGAATGCATTTAGAGTGAATGCGTAAATTTATTTCATTACTTCTGAAGCATAGAGGCTCCCAAACATTCCTTACGATTGCTATTGTATATTTATTTTGATGCCATTGGGGTGAACTGTTTACAAAGTATCTTTGACATAATAGGAACTGATAAGGTGAGAAATATGGAGAACAGTGGAAGTGGTTGAAAGGTTAACACAAGTGAAGAAATGGATAAGAGTACTTAGAAATGGTTTGGCCATGTGAAAGAATGGGTGATGATAGATTGGTGAAAAGAATGTAGAATTCATAAGTGTTAGGGGAAGGAGGAGAGGAAGACTTAGGAATGGTTGGACATAGAGGTTGAAGGAGTTATTGGGCAGGAAGGCCCATCATATCAAGCAAGAGGAAGAATACAGGAAAGATAGGGTAAAAGGCACAGTTTGTGTAGGTGGTTTGATATGCTGCTTGTGAACCTTTGTGAAAGGAATATGAAGTGGGAGATAATGCACAAGGATTCATCCACGATTCAGCAGTTAGTGTGAATGTGGCAGTGACTTATGTTGTTTTTTTTTTTTAGTTACCGGGAAACAGCTTGATGTTGAACAGAGTATCTGTTGTTAGCTAGATAGTTTGTTTATTTATTTACAGTTATTAATTAGTTATTTTAATTTTTATCCTGCTGCACATGACTTCTTTGTACTCAGTTTTTCTGCTTTTTAAGTCCAAACACTTTTTTTTCATATTAGCGTACTTATAGGTCCTTCTTGAGCAGCAGAGGCATACATTGTCCTAGAGGACGAACATTACACGTATGATCAGCGCCCAGTCCTCTTCTCCCTCTGGCTAGAACTAATGAGAACCAAGTTGGGGAAACAGATGACTCAACAGGGCACCCCAAAAAACCTCATCCTTAGCTCACTGGGCCGGTAGAGTTGGTTGCCAGTGAAATCTGTCATGCGTATGGTGGGCGTGAATATGAGACCAAAGTCAAGACCTTACTTGTGGCCAACAAAGTGTGAAGGCCGGCGAACCCAGGTGGAGAGGCCCTAAATGTCATGTAATAATTGATTTTGATTATTATTCATTATTTTATGGGAATAACTCGTGAATGGAAATTGTTATTGAATGGGAATAACTCGTGAATGGAAATTGTTACTTTCAAGAGCAGAATTTTTTCCGAATTACATTTTATACTTTTTTGAGTTTCTTGCTTGGTTGTCGTCAAAACGTCAGTAAGACTTAAGGAAAGATTTTTTTACCTAATTAGAACGGAGATCGACCATCAGAAATGTGCCATTATGATGAAATTTCGTGGGTATCCGGGTCTGGTTCCTAAACTACCATGAGAAGACAATTCAGCCTTGCATAATTATACGTTCGGATACACATGTACTGTATTTTAAGTTGAAGTTGAAGTTATCAGAAAGTCCGCGTACTTCATGTTGAAATGTCGGGCATGCTATATGAAAGAGAGTTCAATGTAACATTACCCTGTCTGTTTAAAGTGGCTTTCAGTTAAGTTTGATTTCTGTGTTGCGCTGTAGAGTACAAACATTTTTTCTCTTTGTAAGCTGTAAATTATTTATATGATTTAACTATTTTTCAGTAATTTTACAAATAATTTATTTCTTGATGTAGCTGAATTGTCGTTTTTGTAAATCTAAGAGGAGAAACCCTCCCCTTTTAAAATCTTAGTTGTATTATGTTTTTATTTTACAAGGATCATGTTACATCGCCAGGGTAAGATAGTGCATGGCGTTCGGTTTGGTCTTCTGAATCAGGTCAAAGTATAAAATAAAAATAGATTGTAAACGACAGAAATGCAACGTGAAAACGATTCTTCACGTGCGTTTGTGTACCAGGAATTTCTTTCCTGATTATTGGGTTACCTGAATGTGAGGTCATCACCGCCCCTTTATCTGATAATCGGTCTTTCTTACATTGTAGCGCAGAAGTCCGGTTTCCTTCTTCCTCTTCCTCTTCTTCTGGGAAACGACGATAGTTGAATTAATTTTCCTGATGTCCATCGTGTCGTGCAGCGTGACTCTGGTTGTCATTGTATGCGATTTCAGTAGGATTGCCCTCCATGCATCTGTTGCACTTCGTATATGTATGTGATTACATTTCCCGGAATTTTTATGCAGTACGCGGGAATTCGTTTAGATTGATCCAGTCTTTTTTATACATTCTGACAATTTTCCCTCTCCATGCATTAGAAATATGGACTGTGATTGATGCCTTCGCCCAGTGTTGCATTAAGATTTATCCAGCATTGCTTGCATATCTTGTAGAAGCATTGCGACCAAGTACCCTGTATCCTTTCATTACTCTGCAGCATTGGGACATGATCAGTATGATTTATGTGCCCTAGGTAAATCAGCAATTACTCAGGTCTCAGTGAATTTTTCTGCTACCCAGGTCATTTGTAACTATTCAGGTGTGGTTGATATTTCTCGTTCTGAATTTGAAACAAATTGTTCGCATTTTTTAAAGTATAAACATGCGTTGCTCTATTGCCAAGGTACCTCAGAATAAATCTTGCTAATTTTGAGATGAAATCTGTAAATATGTCTTATTTAATACGCGAGAGTTCCTCGTTGAACGAATCGGTAGAGTTCTCGGCTAGCACATTGCTGGGCCCGCGTTCGAATCTCCGGCCGGCCAATGAAGAATTAGGGGAATTTATTTCTGGTGATAGAAGTTCATTTCTCGGTATAATGTGGTTCGAATTCCACAATTAGCTGTAGGTCCCATTGCTAGGTAACCAATTGGTTCTTAGCCAAGTAAAATAAATCTAATCCTTCGGGCCAGCCCTAGGAGAGCTGTTCATCAGCTCAGTGGTCTGGTTAAACTAAGGCATACTTAGCTTTTTTTATAGCGTACCGTATTTTTTTTTTTTTTTAAGCATGCATGTTCTTTTTAAACACGATTCTCTATATTTCTATAGGTCAATTCCTTTAAATGCTTGCGCTCATGAACCAACCTCTTGTGACGCTGTATACACAATTCTTGCCTAATTCATCCATTTTGTCGATGTACTGGTCGACTGGAAAGTACATGAAGTTGATTAGAAAATAAGAAATGGAATAAAAAGTTTGTACGCATGGAATAGAATCAGGAATTCAGCACAGTCCTAAATGAATTAGAATTCCCGTTATTGGCACAGAAACTAGAAATTGCTGGTAAGCAAATAAAAGATAAACTTTGTGAAGAAAACGCGTCTCTCAGGATTTCTTTTCTGGTACATAATCTTATTTTTGTCTGTAAATGTCTGTTTGCTTCCTGTTGTGACGTGGCAGTTCTTTATTTGTTCGAATTCCGATGTGTGCACTGGGCAGCGGCTCATACAACATTATACCGAGACCACTGAAAGATAGATCTGTTTTCGGTGGCCATGATTATACGCTGTAGCTCTGTACACAAACTCGATTGCGCCGAAGAAACTTCGGCGCATTTTTTTTTAACTTGTTTTGTTTTGTGTACGTACTGCTAAGTTAAGTTTTATTTTAATGTGTCCTTTTCATTACTTGTGATCACAGTCCAATTGCAGATGTTCACTTTGCCGTTTTTTGAATTGGGGAACAAAAATAACTAACTGCTTTTGCTGTCTGTCATTCTGCACTTTGAATGTCTAAGAACTGTACTGCTAATGTATTGAATGCCAATTATCATTCTTCTTTACATAGGCCCAGACAACGAACTTTATTTAGAAAAGCTGCACTTGATATTATATATTTGTGTAAAACGAGGACTTAGGAAACCAACCCAGTTCTAATATACACACGCACACATATATGTGTATGTATATAGTATTCTGTATATAGATGTGTGTGTGCGTGTGTCTGTGTGTATACGTAAATACATATAAGGCTCAGTAGGAAAAAAATGAGAGGATAGAAATAAAGAGCAGAACAAAAAAGAAATTATTGCAGAAGGAAAAATAACAGTGAGTATGTGAAAGTAGTGCTAATATTCACGTAGTAAATGTGGAGAATTGATTGGTATTATATAGCTTCATATTTATGTGATGAAGAATTATTGCTTCGTAATAAGACGGCAGTTTTACTCGAATCATTTAGAAATCCATTTTCGTACAACATGACTTGTAAGCAGTGTCCCTCGAAAAGTTGTGATTTTCGTTCTGTTATCAGTGCATCACAATTTACTCGAACCTTTTTTCTTGTTGTTGTTTTTTTTTTTTTTTTTTTCTTTCTTTTTAATCGAACACGTTGTTTACTGGGTCCATACTTTATGTGGATTCCCTCTATATTTTTATGCGAACAGTACTGCACGTGCGCACAGTTCAATAAGTACATCGCTAAATAACAAGTTTGCATGCATTAGCCTCTCTTGAAGAGAGAAAAGAGAATGACATGTTTCCTGACATGCATCTGTCACTTACATTATGAATCTGTAAATAACTATTTACCCAAAATCAAATAAAGAAAGATTTAGTGAAGCCCGTTCACTTTCTGATCAGGGACGAATTAATCTCTTGATGGGAAAACGGCGAAATGTATTTTCTCCTCGTTTCAGAAAGTGATTTATCCAGATTTGGTCAATGTAGAGAGACTCTCACCGTACATACAAAATAGGAATGTTCCAGTAATGTAAGTGGAAGAAAGACTATGGCCAGAAATGGTTAACTTCAGTGTTCTAAAGTTCCACGGCACAGCATCAGAGTAATCAGATGGGACGTCACGTGTCGTATGGGCAACTGGCAGGTAGTACGAAGCTGTGTAAACGCCTTTTGAGAACTTTTCAAGGTAATAACTGTAGGCAAGCTGGTAGGAGATTGATCTCCGAACGAGTATTTGTATTTAGCTCAGTAGGTAGAAGCAGGATTCTTTGTTTACCTTACTGCTGAAGAGGTATGAGAAGAAAGAGCAACCCTTTTTCTGCGTGTTTTTACATGACGTTTATTCTCGTGGGATGTTCTTAAAGAAAGTGTTCAAAACGAACAGTGAGGGTCCTTCATGTCAGTCCTCTACACTTTACTGTACCTGAGTTATACCCTACATAGTTATGTAATCTTCCATCACTCAAAACTGTCACTTTTTTGTGGCATGCGTAATTACATTGCGTGACCTAATGTAGCATATGTGAGATTCAGAAAATATAATAACTTCGTATAATTTCAGAATCAGCAGTAAAACTTTGTCAGTTATAACAATGAGCATTAACAGCTCAGAGAAAATAACATTGTGGAATCAGCGATTATTCCTGTTGCAAATGGTTGCTCATCTCTTTATTTGTGTATTTATGTAACGATGTTTATGATAAAATAAACTTATTTTACTTGAAAATATTTTTATGTTTTTTTTCTTCGACCTACTTTATGTTGCATCTTTCGGGAAAATGAGATGTTAATACGTTAAGTAAAAAATTATTTTCTTGAGTTCTTTCATTTCTTCTGTGATGTGCGTGATTCACGATTCTATTATGTTTTTTACTTGTATTATAATTTTTTACGGGAATCTGAATTACGGATTAAGGATACTATACATGCCTTAATCCAATTTAGACACGTAAAGAGTATGCGCAGTAAGTATGTGTAAGATTTGAGTATTTTTGTCTCTCCCAGAGAAAATTTTTTTGAGGTATTGGATACTGATTCCTTCCTATTTAGTAGCATTGTCGTATGAATATCAATGTTACTGTTGGTGGTCGCATTCTATATTGTGTGCTCTGTAGCGCTAATGAATATTGACTTTGAGAGAGAGAGAGAGAGAGAGAGAGAGAGAGAGAGAGAGAGAGAGAGAGAGAGAGAGAGAGAGAGGTGAGTGGTAAACTTTATATCCGGAAACGAAGTGTACAAGTAGTTATCAATAATTATAAGCATTACGTAAATACCACTGCAGAAAGTAACGAAACTAAGAGATTACCTTGAGATATTCCCCTTCCTTATGGAAGAGGAAATAAGTTCAGCAACTTGCATGCTGCACGATTAGATGTCCATTGTTTGCCTCTGATTGGCTGAATTGATTGGCCATTATCTGTGGTCGTTCTCAGGCAATTAAGGACCGAAGAAAAAAAAAGAAGCGGACCCTTGTCAGGGGGCGTTCGGCTATGAATTCCTGAAGTCAGGAACTAATTAGAAGGCTGTGAGAGGACGACATGCAAGGACACAAATGGGTTGGAATTTCTATATTTCTTCTGAGACAGTTTAGTTGCCCATATATATGTATATATATATATATATATATATATATATATATATATATATATATATATGTGTGTGTGTGTGTGTGTGTGTGTGTGTGTGTGTGTGTGTGTGTGTGTGTGTGTAATGGAGTATCCTCTTCATCTTTACAAGATTGATGTAAACTTAACGGGCAACAACAATTAATCTGAATTTCCAGATTTCCTAATTTCTTTCTCTGTTTGAAATCTCTTTCTAATGAAAGCTTTGGCACGAACCTGGGATTGTAAAATGTTAGGGATTGAGAAATGAATCGTTTATTGCATGTTGAACGATATATATATATATATATATATATATATATATATATATATATATATATATATATATATATATATATTATATGTATAGTATGTATATATACACACACATATATATATACATATATAGGCGTGTGTGTGTGTGTGTGTGTGTATAGAGCCTGCTAGTTCCGTATGTGGTAAGGAATGACCAGTTTATTGTGTATTTATATTTCAGCCTAAAAAGCAATTAACGATGGTCAGGGTTGGTCTATTCTATCATCAATCAGTTTACCTGAATTTAAATGGTGTATTTATGTTTGAGCGGCAATAGAGTTTTTGTCCTTCGTTAACGTGAAATCATTCTGATAATACCGAATACAAGTTTGAATCCTGATGTAGAATTCATCATTTCTTCATTTGTTTCATTAATTCAGTTATACACATATATATAAATATTATATATATATATATATATATATATATATATATATATATATATATATATATATATATATATATATATATATATATATATATATGTATGATGTATGTATACACTAACAACACACACATATATATATATATGTGTGTGTGTGTTTACGTACATAATACATATTTGGCAGTATGAGAATAAATATAACCACGATTTTCGCGCAGTTCTCTGTGGAGCCCCCCCCCCCACACTTGTATATATATTTACTGTATGTATACAGACACATGGGTTTATGTATACATCCTATATGAACATTAATTTTCCGTCCAAATGTAAAAATCAATCCTTTCGGATGTGGTCTTGAAATACAGTTACATAACCGAGTGAAGGGAACGAACGTGAAGGAACTATTTCATATTATATTATTTCCTTCTTTTCCATGATTTTCACTAACAAATTCAGGATATAATTTGAGGTATACCACTAGTGTTGCAATTATGCCATAATATAACGTTGTAGATACAGCGTCCATCCAAAGCAATTTCCAAAGAGGAATGTTTCCAGATGCCTAAAAAATTTTCTTCTCATTTTGTATTTTATAATTTCTTCTTATACAATTTATGGTCTGTGTCACTTCTTCACCTTGGAAATAGGTCAGGCATGCCATTCTTATACCAGATTATTAAAGTACTATATGGTAAACACGAATGTCATGCCAGGGCACAGACCATTTCAACATTTTTCGGTTCCTTGCTATGCATCGCAGAATTGGCGAATAAAGTTTCAATGATAATTTGTTCATCATATAATTATGACGACACCGTAATTATAACTGACTGAGAACGATTCAGCGTTCTTTTTTATTGACATTGCAAATACTCTTCATTATATTCTACATTTTTTGCTTTGTCTATTAGTACTTGCAGTAACATAAAGCTTATAGGTATGCTATTAGAAATTTCTTTATTTGCAGTTACATTAAGGTTATAGGTATGCTATTAGAAATTTCTTTATTTGCAGTTACATAAAGGTTATAGGTATGCTATTAGAAATTTCTTTATTTGCAGTTACATTAAGGTTATAGGTATGTTATTAGAAATTTCTTTATTTGCAGTTACATGAATGTTATAGGTATGCTATTAGAAATTTCTTTATTTGCAGTTACAGGTATGCTATTAGAAATTTTATCTGCAGTTACATTAAGGTTATTGGTATGCTATTAGAAATTGCTTTATTGGAAACAAATTTGTTTTGACGGAAACATTACAACTTTCTACTTTCAACCCGCATGATAAGCTTCATTCATCAATCTTGACAGAAGTCGCGTTAAATTATATTGCGCTATTAAGATTTATGTTAAATATTTAAGCCAAATATTGAATTCGCGTCTATTATTTATAACTGTTATTAAGATTTATACAACTAGTGGTTGAAGTGTTTTTTTTTTCAATATGAAGGATTTTTAAATTCATACCTCTTGTTGAAAACTGTAATTTTTTCCGATTTTGTTTATTTGCGTTGGTTTTGTGAGCACTATTCTAACTACCCTTTTTTATAGGTACAATTCATTTTCTCTTTTCCTTTTTAAATGAGTGTGAAAAGTATGGTAACTAATATATTGCCACCAGGATTAATGGACTATGGACATAAAGTAAAACTACGAATTCGTGGTATGTTATATAATCGTTATACATAACCGTGTGTACCTAATTTAGGCGTAAGTGTACTGAGCTCTCCAAAATTCCTTTTAATGTACGCTGTCTGTTTACTCTTGTATGATCTCAATTTTAAACAGCCAGTTATGAACTCATTTTTCCCCTTTTTAGGATAATATCATATCTTGATTTTTTAAGGTTATTGTCCTCTATACCACCAATATCTGCGAAACTATACATTTGAGATCAATGTTAGGAAAAAGAGTAACATAAGTTTATATCAGAAAATACCTACTTATTTGTACACTCCGCTACTAGCGCGAGTTAATCTCTCTCTCTCTCTCTCTCTCTCTCTCTCTCTCTCTCTCTCTCTCTCTCTCTCTCTCTCTCTCTCGTATTCATGGCACAAGTAAACCAACAATTTACAAATAGCATTTCACTGTACTGTACATTTGTGGTTCAGTAGAGAGAGTCATTATCTCAGTTGTATCGAACTCGCAGAAATGTGTATGGAATATGTGCATTTTATAATACATTCCTTTCCATTCTTGGCTAGATACGTAAGCAACATTCTTTGGACAATTAAAAGGATTGTTTTTGTTCACGAATTCTGTGTAGCCTCCGTGAGGAAGAAGACTATTAGTAATAGGCGACTTGTAAATGAATATCCACAATTATGTTTATTATCCACAATTATGTTTATGTTTGCAAGAATTCAAGTCTAGAATGGGGGTTTTCGACTGTTTGCATCACGGTCCTCTTCAGCCAACTATGGTGCAAACAGTCGGGAGCAGTCATTTTCTGGTTGACTTTTTCGTAGCATAGTAACAGATGACTTATCCTCATGATCAGCTCGGCTGCCTATTAACTGCTCGTTTCTTACGGCGGCATACTATTAAGACTTATATGGACGTAGTTTCATGTGAAACAAACGGTAAAGTGCTCAGTATTTATCTGTTATTTTCTTTCTTATCCTTGTTTTTTCAGCTTGATAACTGAAATACTTTGTTTTTTTTTTTCAATGTGTTTATAAATTCAACTGCTATGCACTATCTGTATTTTCCTGTAATGACGAAGTTCGTGTTGTATTGCATATTTGTGTTTTTAGCGCTTGTTTTTTGTGCTTTATTTGTGTGTCCAACAATCCTTAAGATATTCTTCTCTATTAAATACTCTCATAATAGAAATAATAATAATTATTATTATTTTTCTGGACGAAACTTTGAACTAATTACATATACGGTTTGTGGATATTGAATTAATCCATCTCATATATAGCTCGGATAAAAGGACCTACGTGTTAATAAAATGTTGTTTTTATGGCGCTAAGAACTTTTCTGTTTTTATTTTTAATAATAACATACTGTTTAGTGTGGTGCGACTGTTGCATGTAAATTGATATAAGTGGAGCGTAATTACCTACTCGTGTATGGGCGAACTCTTTACAAATATTATTTTTCCACTGTTACTGCTTCTTTAATTATTATAATTATAACAGTCATATTAACCCCATAACTGCACCATCCACGCATTCAGAAGATGCATCAGGAACACGTCAGTCTCCTTGCGTTGTTTGCACCAGTCTCCTCTATCAGGTGAAGACGTGTGCTATAAAGTCTTCCTTTTCTCTTTCAACCTAGCCATAAATTATACCTTTATAAGAAACCCATACATGCTGATATTCTCTATATAACTAAAATATGGAAACATTTCATCATAAGACTCAATGAAAGGGTATTATGTTTTATTGTCTTTGCAGTTGAAGGCATTGCTAATGATTTTACATTGTTTTATTTTGTCTTGGCCTCTTCATTGTAAAATGCCAAGGACATCTCAAAACAAAATGACTTCTTTTCTTTTCTGACAGCAGACCTCGAGCTTCATGACGGTCTTGTGTTTTTTATGCTTTTCATTATTCTCCTCTTCCATTTTCTACAGAAAGCTGGTAAAAGCAAAACCTTTTTCCAAAGATGGCTTGTAAAATATAGCCTTTTTCGTGTTCCGTAATTGAATTTGTGTGATTCCTGCCTCTGTATTCCACGGTGTAAAAAAAATGGAATTAAGTTGGGGGGGAAAAATGCGCCCCACGTCTTTGTGAATGGAGGACTAATATTTATGGCCTCGGTCTTTGTGTCTTCGGCTGAGTTTCTTGACGCGCAAGCGATGATTTTAGGGTCTGGTTTATTTTTTATTGCTTTCATTGATTTTGGTGAAAACTGTACAGTATGTCATGGGTTGTTTTCGCATTGTTTACAGTAATTGTAATTGTATTAAGAAGTATAATTTCACAGTCTCTACTAACACGTTTGATGTGCAAGGCAAGGCTAAATTTGGAGATGATAATAAATACAGGGTAATTTCAATAAATGAGGGAATATTATTGTTGCCTGTGTTATTCTTAACTTCCGAAGTCGACCAGTTGTAGAATATCTAAGATAGTTTCGGAGATAGAGCTCCGACATTGACAAAACAATTTGACAAAGAGGGTTGGCTGTAGTTAAAATACTTGTGGTTACTTAGGTCACTGCAGCATAGCAGTCCGCCCCCCCCCCCTCCACAAACACACACACACACACACATGCCCAAGCGAATGAAACACTCCTCTCTGAAAAATAAGTAGCAAATTGATTGCTTATATTTGAGCTTTAGTTCACCTTGGTCAGGTTATTTCCAAAAATCTAGTAACCTAGTTCTTTTATTATAAATATTTGAATGCTTCATAGCTTTAGTTCTGCCAAAACTTTACTGCAATGATGTAAAACATCAATCTCAGTTGAATAACGGAAAGGGTTCCGAATCCCACTTAGGAAGGAGATTGCCTTCAGTCATAATAACCATAAGTCTTCAAACCTTTCAGTGAAAACTGATTCCTAAACATATAGAAAGAGAATTTGACAGGTCTTTGTGGGTATTATAGTAAGTAAATTGGTCAGTGTGACGAGTAGACTGTTTGTAAGTGTGAAGCTATCAGAAGTGTTAAAAAATTAAACAAATTCCATTATTATTATTATTATAATAATTATTATTTATTATTATTATTATTATTATTATTATTATTATTATTATTATTTCTCCAATTTTTATCTTTAAAGATGGTTATGCTTGCGATCGGGACCGGCGAGCCGCATGCGCTCTATTAAGTGTGAAATCAGCGTTAATAAGAAATTCTCTTGTGTACTGCTCGAGTCATCATGAATATGCATGAGATGTCGAACAGAATTAGGCATCTTAACGTTGCTGTCTGTTGGTCTCATTTGAATTTGCAAAAAGATGGGAGAAAACGACAGGAAAGAAAGAAGACTTCAATCTCATTCACATTTTTATACAAGGCGAGAAGGAAAATATGTTTGCTTCCTTAAAAATGAGTAAAGACGAGTTGATAAAGTCCAATTCCTTGTGAATTTTTTCGGATCCAGTTTTTTTTTATATCAAATGAAGTAAATGAGACGGGTGTCAAGATAGATAGGTAATAAGTTAAGTATACCTTAGTTTTACCAGACCACTGAGCTGATTAACAGCTCTCCTAGGGGCTAAGAGTGACGTCACTGATAATTGACGTTTCAAACTGCAAAAGTAAAAGATGTGAACAACAAGAAAGGAAATAGATAATATATATGTATATACATACACACACACACACACACACACACACATATATATATATATATATATATATATATATATATATATATATATATATATATATATATGTATAACATAAACCAGTGTATGGCCATAAACGTGTATGGCCAGGAACGTGCAATTACATAGTGCAAGATTCTTTGCTTTTATACTATGGCATTTTCAAGTGGAAAAAACATTACAAAGAAAACTCGATTTTACAAACATCAATTAGGAGCATGGGAGTATATAACTATTTTAACGTATGTAAAGATCATTAAATTTGAGGTAGCTCTCAAATGAGGAACAGCTGTCTAGGATTAACTCAGAAACTGGATTAACCAGTGAGACCCAAAGGACATTACCAAGGATTAGTGAGATCCTTTGCTCTCTTTTCGAACATCTCGTGGAAAATGGGGTCAGGGGGACACGAGGACGTGGAGTTAAATGAGTGTTATTTTAATTTGTTATCTTTCTTAACGCGGATTCTAAGAAAGTTTTGGGCACAATATTATTACATCTTTATATAAACGATTATGAGCCCAATCAATTCTTTGAGTTTTTACTTTGATACACACAAAAATAATCACTATTTTATGGTCAGAGTTGTCTGAATTTTTGTGCTGTTAGATTTGATTCTGACATTAGTTCCATAATAATGTGGAACAAACAAAATGAATGCGTCCATACATGGGATTTCTAGTACACACGTTGCTGAATTTGGGAGTCTTCATTGTAATCATTTTTTCTTTTCTTTTCATGCAGTTTGATTTTAAAGTATATACAAAAGATCTTGCACTTCTTTGTTCCGCTTCTCTCGGTCTCTCTCTCTCTCTCTCACACACACACACACACACACATTATATATATATATATATATATATATATATATATATATATATATATATATATATATATATATATATATATATATATATACTGTATATATATTTATATATGTAGGGTGCAACACGAGTTTATGCAAATATTTTGGGAAATGAAGGAAATGGTCATTCTGAGCAGGAAATGTTCTATTAACATATGCATTTTAAGGCTTTATTTGTCAGTGAGGTGAATTTTAAATATAACCGTTTAACGCTGCTCTCGGGCAAGGGAAAAGGCGTACGGGATGTCGGAGTAGTCCGGGATATGGGAAAAGAGGGTGGGGGGGTGGTTGATGAAACGAATTAGGCAACTGTATTGCTAGTCTTTTAAGTAAGGTTTTTTTTTTATTTCAGGTTATTAAAAATGTAACATTACAGTCCCATCAACTTCTAAATCGCCTGTGAACAGACGTCATGTAATATAATTTTAATGATTAGCTTAAAGAAATATCAAGAAAGTAGTGTAAATATTGTTTGTCAACATTTATTTGTGGTCGTTGAATTCCAGCGCACTCTGTCCTGCCGCTTTCTCACGGAATTGTTGAATCAGGAGTCAGGACTAGGCCTACGCCTAAGCAGTGACACTAGTCATGATACTGCGCTTTGAATATTGTCATCTTTTTTACCTATTTCAATTATTGTCTGAATAGGCTACCTTTGACAGGAACGAAAGAAAAGGGAATTTTCAGTAACATATATACCCGTTCTTTTTCATCTAATAGAAACGAAAACGTTTTCATAGGTGCGTTTTTTCCTTTGACTGGTGTGTGATGAATACTTTCGATGGAGAAGGAGAGACTTTTAATAATACGTTTTAAATCTCTTATCGGTGTGTAATGAATATTCTATTGGGCTTGATTTTCTTTTCTTTATCGGAGAAAATACATATGTTTGGAGGGGTTTTATTCACATCGGCCTAATCGCTGATTTCCTATTTTTGTAACAGTGGAGTTCACAACTGTGCAGTCTGGAAGTTGAACTGATGCAAAACCCGTAAATAAACATCATATCTGCATATTCCCTGTTGCTGGAACGCTAAGGTCAACATTGTCTCCAGTTTCTTGCTATCAAAATGAATCAGGAATTTGACACTTGTAACCCGGACACGCTCACTTATCTTGGCGGAAAAGCAAGACTGTTCAGAGTAACAAGTGAACTGATCAGTTCCATCCCCCCCCCCTATTTCCCGGACTACTCCGACACCCTTATTTTAAAAATTCACATCACCGGCAAACGAAATTCTTTCTTATTTTGAAAATTCACATCACCGACAAACGAAGTCTTAAATTGCATATGTCTATAAAACATTTTCTGCTCAGAATGATTTTTCTTTCATCTCTAAATATTTGCATAAACTCGTGTTACACCCTATATATATATATATATATATATATATATATATATATATATATATATATATATATATATATATATATATGTGTGTGTGTGTGTGTGTGTGTGTGTGTGTGTGTGTGTGTGTGTGTGTGTGTGTGTGTGTGTGTGAGAGACAAAGAGAGATGTGTGCAGTAATAGTTGACTACGCTAAACAGTGTTCATACGATAACGTCATACTATTGTGTCGAGTATGTGACAAGGGCAAGCACGACGAAGGCTTCGGGGATGAGAGTTTCATAGGTCAGTAACTTTTGCATGTATGTTGAGCTCACCACTTGAGGCTTCGCTTTGAAGACTTCGTAAACAGGGAGAGAGAGAGAGAGAGAGATTTAGGAAATGAAGTAATTTTTTTTTTTTTTTTTGTAAACTGAAAGTTATATTTCTTTACTATATCATAATCTTTTAACTGGAAGAAGTGAGAAAGGTTGCTAAAGGGTAGTGAATTTTTTTTTTTTTATTTACTGTGTGGTTGGGAGAGGGAGCGCACGAAAATGTGAATATTTAACCCAGAGGCAAAAGTAAGTCTTTCCTGTTAAATTATCTGGAGGTTGAGTTGTCAAGGACTGAACCCAATTGTTGAGTCATTAACAGTCACGTCACCTAGCAGCATTTTACACAAACACACACACACACACACACGGAGAGAGGATGTGCATAAACATTTCGGTAAAGGCTTAATGTGAGTTCCATGTATTTATTGTAGAATAACTTTATCATTATTATTATTATTATTATTATTATTATTATTATTATTATTATTATTATTATTATTATTATTATTATTATTATTGAAGTTCCAAATGCAGATGAGATGATAACAACATGGAAATGGAGAGTGTTTGAACATATAACCTCGCACAACTTGGGACATTCGTACATGATATTATCAGCTGGGCTCCTTTGGTAGCACATTAGCCCTTCTTTGGCTGAGTCGGTTGAGCTTCGGACTGTCACTCGATGGGCTGGAGTTGAATTCCCCCGGCCGGCTGATGAAGATTTAGAGGAATTTATTTCTGGTGATAGAAATTCATTTCTCGCTATAATGTGGTTCGGATTCCACAATAAGCTGTAGGTCCCGTTGCTAAGTAACCAATTGGTTCTGAGCCACTTAAAATAAGTCTAATCCTTCGGGCCAGCCCTAGGAGAGCTGTTAATCAGCTCAGTGGTCTGGTAAAACTAAACTATACTTACTTTAGTAGAGTTTTAAGACACAGGCCCACGGGGATGAAACCTGTGAGTAGGGTGGCTCGAAGTGAGCGGAGATTTGTGGAAGATAATGCACAGGAAAGGCATGAGTGGCAGAATTTCACAAAGGGCTTTTGCGTCTTGCTGCGTTAGAGGCGATGATGATGATGATGATTATCAAGCTGCGGCCTAGTTGGAACAAACAGAAGGCTAAAAGGCCAAGGGCTTCAGTAAGCAAGCAACCCAGTACTGTAAAATAGAGAACAGATAAACTGTAGTAGAGAAATACCAAAGGAAATAAAACAAACTGTAACACAATGCTTATCTGAGCCAGCTCAGTAAAGAAGAAAAGCAGTTGCAAGTAATTTGAATTTCCGAAGCTCTAATTATTTATCTACATAACTTAAAAGATAATGTTATCGTATGGCCAACGCTTCAGCAAAGCATCTACGAAACTGCGGTTAAACTTCACCAAAGATAATACTAGAATGTTAGAATGACATGATGTCTAGTTTTATGTGGTGGTTGGTTTATTGTGGGAAACAGTGAATGCAAAGGATTATCACAATTATTAAAAATTTTACGAAGCCTCCACAGTGAGGTAATCGAACGACGGTGCTAGGGTTAAATACTAACATCTGGAATAATAGGTTTGATGGAATCGAAAACAATATCCAAAACGCGAATGATTAAAAGAAATATTGAGGTGAAGCATCGTAAGTTTAATGATGGTCATTCCTCACTTCCATTTTTGTTGCTTATTGGCTAACTGGTGTTTCTGTGTACAGCATACGCGTAAAGAAAGCTTTATGTGCTGTTTTCGTTTTCCTTTTATTGATGATATTTTCATCCATATTAGCTGTGGTTTCTCTTTTTTGCTTATCACGATAATAGCCGTCTGTAGACTTCTGTAGACTATGTAACAATGTTAATAATGCATGTTCTTAGCATTACCAGTAAGAAAGTTGTTACAATAATGCATGTTCTTAGCATTACCAGTAGGAAAGCTGTTACCATTATTATTACTAGTATTAATGATGACTGTATCATCATTGTATATTCATCACTAATATTGATGTTATCGGTACCAATGTACTGACGTAAACTTTGTCACCTGATGAGTGAAAATGCAAGGGAAGAAACTCAATATTCGAAAAAAGTTAGGCATTATGAAAAATGCTAAAAAATTTTAAGGCAGAAGGTGCACTGAAAATAATAAAAATACAATATACTGTTTCAGCAACTCCCGGTGGCGCCTACCTAACAAAAAGAAAGACGCCGTACACCATGAACTAATAAAAGGAAAACCTTGATATTTCAGCTAAGCTGAAGTGGATGAACAACTTCGGTCCTTCTGGTGAACCTCCCAGAGGGATTTTTCCCCAGATATGACATTAGAGATAACCCGATTAATGTGTCAAGTTTTTACCACGGAGTCTTTTTAACTTTTGATACGATTCACTTTATATACTGCTGTGACTTAGCAGTGGAATTCTTATAAAATGTTAATTGTGCAGTTGTTCGTGAGGTTTTTTTCTCTCATGTATGGACCTATAGATATTTTCATTAGTAGATTTTTATTTGGATTTTATTATGTTCATTTTCTGAATTAATAGGCCGAATGAAACTAAAAGTTTTACTTCACTTGAGTCACCTGGTTTTTCTTCTCGAATCTCATTCTGTTTCTGTTGCCAGTACGATCTTGGACGTTGTTTTCCGATGTTTTCCGAGGCTCCCAAAGTGCCCCCGAATTTCACCGATAAATCGACCGCGAACTGCCACACTCGACAAATTCTAGGAACACAGGAATTAAATCTTTGGATCCTTCAGTTTCTTTTCCGACTTGGGCAGCTCATTGCTTTCCAAATTATTCCCCGTGTTTCATATTCTCGTTTTGCTGTAACATGTTTTAATCATTTTCAGGTTTTGCCCTGAATTCCCAGCCCTTTGCTTGGGAGAATGCGTTTTGTATTGTTTACAGAGGTACATAATGAGCGTGGTAGATATGGGTCTTGAGGGTGAGAATGCAAGCGGAAAATGGGTATCTCCACAGCAATAGAGGCATTTTTTGGAACACGATAGGGAAGTATGCAAATAGGATCCCGAGTACCGAAGCAGGGCTAATACGCCGGTTGTTTGGATTTTGTGTTTGGGCATTTTTAGAGTCGTTGGTTTATTGTTTTACGATATCTCTTATTGAGGGTGTCTCTCTTTGTGTTTACAGCGAACTCAGTTTGGTAATAACAAACTGGTACCTATTTGTTTTGCATTAGGGTTCCCAGTGTTCTGTGTATTATTGAAAATATTGAATTCTCAATTGATGTAGATCACTTGCGCTAGCTTGTTGGATTCGCTTCATTTTGTTGCCTAGTTTGTAATAGCGTCGTCATCGCCAGTAAATTTGAGCAGATTCAGATATCAGTATGTACTGAATACGTTGTACAATTATTACAAATACATGTAACTTTCATATCATCAGGTACACATGGTTATGCAGTATATTTCGACAAGAATTTCACTGCCAAATAAAGGAATGCCCAGTTCAGGTATTGTTATGTATTTCATTGGGTTTTTTTACGGAAACTACTTTACAGTCTCTCTCTCTCTCTCTCTCTCTCTCTCTCTCTCTCTCTCTCTCTCTCTCTCTCTCTCTCTCTCTCTCTCTCTCTCTCTTAATATCAGTGTTCATATTCAGTATTTTGCAAGACACCTGTAGTGAATTTTAAAACGTTGTCACATAATCCTGTTACAATCGCACTGAATTGTTTATTTTTTACTTCGATTTTATTCGTATTTCATTGATATTCGTTCCGGACTGATTATAGTTGCAAAATATTTTTTTCACTGCCATGCTTTTATTATTTATATAAATATTAAAAATACTAGTAACCTAACATTATTTAAGGTTAAATAATTATTGGATTCCTTGGATTTTTTCGTATTTTCTATGACGAGAGTTATTGTATCACCACCCAAGTCACGATATTGGAAACTTTTTCAGGGCCGAAGTAGAACTCCATTAGCAAGAATGCTGGTTTTATTTGACCTCTCTCTCTCTCTCTCTCTCTCTCTCTCTCTCTCTCTCTCTCTCTCTCTCTCTCTCTCTCTCGTAATTGTACTAATTAAGTATGTTGCCGCTATCTTTAATTTCAAAGGTTAAATGTTATGCAACGATGCTCTTAGGCGACTTTCAAAAATGTATTTATATTCTCGTTAGTTTTCCCTTTATTATTTCGCAATCTCCGTAGGAATATATACAAAAAAAGTTCAGCTGTACTTCTTTTATTATTCCTAATTTTTAGCTAAGTCGGTCTTTCTTCCTTTCTTACTTATGTTTTTAAACCCTTCTTAAGATTTTAACGCGTATGCATAATTTATATACTAGGGTATACTGGTACAGCTATGGTCAGAAGTGATGCTACATGACTTCATTGTATTTCGTTCAAAATTCAGGAACCGGCAACTCTAACTTGCTCCATATTTATCTATTATTTCAATGCGAAAACACTACTGTTGTATACAATAAGGCCATAATATGTTTCATAAGAGTGAGAGCTGTCACACATTTCAGAACTGTAAGAAAATTTCACTTGTAGTCAAATTTCGGAAAAACACTTACGAAACATTTTCAAAACTTTCGTTCACTCATTTCCAATGCATTTAACAAAAAAAAAAATTATCACTAAACCTCAGTTTAAATGCTAAATAAAAAAATGAAAAATATTGTTATAACATTAATATTGATTCCAGTGCAACCATAATATTTGAAATAGTCCTATTTGGTTGCTTTTACGCCTCAACGCTGAAAAAATGTAAATAAGTAAATACAAAAGTAGAATGCATCCACTGATATCTACGGTGAGTAGAGCGTGTGTGAAACAACCATTAAAGTGGCGGCGCAACTGTTGGTGCAACGTAGATCTACACTACATTGAAATTATCTTGAAACCATTTATTTGGTATTTGGTAGGGGAATATTTGGATTTTCACAAACATAAAATTATTTAAGTTGTATTTTTTAACCACTTAAAAAAATATGGCTTACTAGCAAATATTCGCCTATGCAATTATTTTTTTTGTTAAAGCCAAGACTTTGTTCCTATGCGTAGTTGTAAGATTTCTTTACTTTGTATAAATACATCACACTTACCATTCACATCTCTATATTAACAATTTCTGGCCAGAAAGCATATGAAGTTATCTACACATTCTTTCACTTCAATTTAGCTTATGAATGAATAAATTATACACCAAAAGCGAGCCTAAGAACTTTTAAGAAAATTATATTTTAAGCTAGTTAAAAAACAACTATTCCGTAGGCCTTGATATTAATACTAGGAGATATTTCGATTAATAACCATCTTCTCCATATAATTAAAATCATCATTATCCTTTATTCTTCAAAGAATAGATAAATGCTTTAGTAACAGAGATTGCATCTCAGACGTCTTAGATTATTTTTTTTAGCCTTATAAATCATTTTGCAACATACAGGCACCTTGAACACAGCCGAAAACTTCAACATTCAAAGAAAACTTGCAGTAATTCATATTCCTATTTTGAAAATGTTCTTATGACTGTTGAGCTTATTAGGTCTACTGTTATAATGCTGCAGAGGTAGTTACGTTGACCAGCCCGAGGAGCATGTTAGGCGCGCTGTCATTGACGGCACCACTTATCACACCTTTCTTTGAGCAAAGCAATGTAAAAAAAAATCAGTTCAAATCACACAGGTTACGAATTTTGTCAATGCATAAAGGGATCATATTTATATAACCATAAGGAAAATAGTGCTAGCTGAGAATTCGCAAACTTGTCGACATGTATGACATTAGAATTTAAAAAAAAAAGTTTAACAATACTTGGCAACGTTACGTTGATTCTGAAATTCTGGACGATACAAAAAGAATCATGTCGTATCAGATTTGAGCATAGCTGTACAGTACATCCGTATGTTGCTATCACGAATAGCCATACAATTCTTAAATCCTTTTCACTAAAGGATGACCATTTTCAGAGAAGTTGCAGTGAGGGGTTTCGGTGTAGTTGGAATTCTTTCTTTATTTGACATATTTAATCAAATGATTCAGAGAAATTAAAAGTATTGAAGATGTGTAGGTGCAGTGGCAAATTGGATAAAATTCATTCTGAAATATTGTTTCAGTGTGTAAGTTGATACCCATATTGATCGATTGCCGTTCAAACCAGTGGCTTCAGTTTTTTTTTCGCAGATTTTCCATTCATCTGTCAAGTGGAGAATAACACTTTTGTTAATAGATATTAAAAATGAAATAGCTATAACATATCTTGCTTCACAGGGAGATGTTTCATCAATGTCTGACATGTAATGGACTCTGGTCAGGCAATTTGACTAGTCATCTTTTAATTCGATGCATCACAGGGATATTACAAACATATTGCAGGTGCTGTGGATTGCTCAACATTTGGCGCTATTACTCAGTTTATAAGATTAGCTTGTGCTTGTCGACATCCTTCACTAAATCTCTCTCTCTCTCTCTCTCTCTCTCTCTCTCTCTCTCTCTCTCTCTCTCAGTTATAGTATGATTGCAGTCCGTTGTTAATCAGTATACAGCTCAGTGACTCGAATTAATTGACACGAATGGGTACGTGCTACTGGTAGGTCAAATGGAGGTATTTTTATCTTTACGAAGTGATATGAGAGTTCTGTTTTTCGTCATTATGTTTTTGTGGCCCACCTCTTAACCTCAGTCTTTAGGAGGAGCTTTAGATCGACAAGTTTTATGTGGGTCGCTTGGGCGGTTTTCTCGAGATCGATGTGTTTCATGGATATTAGATAACTCTAGATATAGCTTCAAGATATCAGAACTATAAATTGCTGGAGTTTGTGAAAATAGTGAAATTCAGTAAGTGTGGTATTTCTTGGTACGTTTAACCTCTCTCTCTCATCTTTGTCTTCACATAATACAAATTTATTTGTTGATTAGACTAATTATTTGCTATTGCTGAAAATCATAGAATAATCTTTTTATTTTTAATGTTATTTTATGCAACTTGAGGAATTTACTTATGATTATTTTTTTATAAATTATGCAATCATGTGAAACTCTTAAACGATGTCTTCCTGTCTATGTAGCATACTGATGAACTAGGTAAATGTTTTTTTTTTTTTTTCACATTTGAAGACTCCTTTTTAGAGAGAAAAATTCTCTTTTGTATCGCTTACGCCATCAAAAGGGCTTTACTACCATACCATCTTTACACTTTTTTTGTTGGATACTTTTTACCGTTGCATGACAAATGGGTTCTTGGGATAGTTTTCAGGCTCTAGGAAAACAGAAAACCAGGCTTTTGAAGGAACGCATCGTAGCCTTCCTAGCGTTGAGTAGGAAGCGCCATAAATGATGTAGGATTGCAGCAGCAGAACAGATATAGCCGGAGCTTCAGGCATTATTAATGATGAAACTCTCGGTCTTGACATAAAATCGATCCTCCCGGGGAATTCTTTCTGGGGCGATGTGTCATGTCCGTAGCAGCGACGTTGAAAGAGAAGGCGCCAGTGATGGATGGTCTCAGGCATGAAAACAGAAAATGCAAAAGTGAACTTTGGGAAGGACGTTTAGAAGATTTAATTATGCACAAAACCCTGAACTGATAAAAGCACTTGCCCAAGTCGTTAACGTTTGCCCGTTGTTTGAGGGAAAGATTTTAAATTTGAACATTCCAGGCATTGTTTATCTTTAATGATATGGTACGTCTTTTTCGGCAGGACAAAGCTTCGAAATCTAAAAGCGATTTCGTATGGTATTTTCTCTTAATAAATTATCTCAGCTGCGATACACGAGAATAAATGATTTTCTGTACAGCATGGAAATTTCAAACTGGAGGTTGAAAAACACGTAATTCTTCAAAGATGGAATACTTCTGTCCTTGGACTGCTAATTTTATTCTTATGTAATGTCAACGGGATTATTAAAAGGTTCCTTGGTACCCTTGAGACACCAGTTTTCATGAAAATAAAGTGGTATTGATTATAAGAAAAAAAGGCTTAAATTGTGACTGATACTAGCTGCAGCCAAAATGCTGGTTTTGGTGTTTTTAGTTTAGTCAAGTTTCAAGTATCCTGGGACGCAAATACAGTCACTGTGAAGTATATAGGAGTCAGTGATATTCCTGTTGACCTTTTAAAAGCTGTATTCTAGTTGTAGTTGTTTTCACAATAAACGCGGAAAAATGTAATGTAATTTAGGCTTTTTTTATACCTCTTGAATTACTGAATATTGAATAGCTCCGTTCATAATATAAATTCTCTCTCTCTCTCTCTCTCTCTCTCTCTCTCTCTCTCTCTCTCTCTCTCTCTCTCTCTCTCTCTCTCTCTCTCTCTCTCTGCGCTAAAGGCTACAAGTGGGAAGTAAAGTGCTTGGGGTAAGTCTTCTCAACTATGATGAGGTTTTTTTTCTATTTATATAGTTATTCTTCTTGGCGACACTGTGGGCTTCGTCTGTTCCTGTTTTCTCAGACACGCTTTAGATAATAATAAGAATAACAAACTGCACTCTTCTGGATCTGGAATATTTGGGATGTTGTTTACATTTAATTTACTGAACTCTAATTTTGCTTTGATGCGCGTCTTCTGTCCTCGAGGTATCATTAGCTTGAAACCAAGGACTGCGTCCTTAACTTTTATGCATTATTCCCTGCATTAGCAGGATATCAAACCACTTGCACCCACGAACTTCTTCATTGCAGGGATGGGTGGAGCGTTCGGCTAGCACGCTGTTGGCCCAGCGCGGCGTTCGACTCTCCGAGCGGCCAATGAAGAATTAGAGGAATTTATTTCTGGTGATAGAAATTCATTTCTCGTCATAATGTGGTTCGGATTCCACAATAAGCTGTAGGTCCCGTTGCTAGGTAACCAGTTGGTTCTTAGCCACGTAAAATAAACCTAATCCTTCGGGCCAGCCCTAGGAGAGCTGTTAACCAGCTCAGTGGTCTGGTTAAACTAAGATATACTTAACTTTTCTGTACTGGATGTCAACTTGGTTTGGCAACGAACCCAACATTTTGGGCAGTCTTTAAAATATGTAAATTTTTTCCTTTATAACATCTTTGAGGGTCTTAACAGACTGAATTTTAAGCTGTTTTATTAAAAACTAATGAACTAACGAGGGTGTTTGATGAAAACAAAATTCCCCCTGTTATGCTATAGCTACGAGTCTTCCTCGCATTCTCTCTCAGTACTCTTTTTTCCACAATTCCACAATGCCTCTGTGTTTTCTTCAGTTTTATCCTTGATATCATGTATCCTTAGAGAAATTGTATTTGTTTTTATAAAATCTCAGAAGTAATTTGTATCTCACAGGAACAAGAAACTCGAATATTCAGTCATTCGGCTTTTATTCTTGGCTATTTCATTTTAATTGAACGTATATTGGAAGCATAAGAAAATAACGTAAAGGAGAATTCAGGTCTCATATTCCTAAAATTACGTAAGTAGTGTAGGACTGGGGTTTGCAGAAATGAAACGCTAGTTATTAACGTAAGATATATAGAAAAAATTATAAGTTGCCAGATATTTATTAAAATAAAGATTGCAAAATTAATGTAAAATGGAGATTTTATCAGCTTGACTATAAACCCTATTTGTAATCATGTAACGTTATACGTGTATCTTGTAGGTTTTTCGTTTAACTGTAAGATTGCGTTGTCTAATTCTGTCGGGTATTTTGTATTCCACATGTGTAAGGTTTGTTAATTAATTTCCATCATCTGCACATGTATACTTGGTTTTCTGCCTGTATATATATATATATATATATATATATATATATATATATATATATATATATATATATATATATATATATATATATATATATATATAATATAATATATATATATATATATATATATATATATATATATATATATATATATATATATATATATATATATAAATGTATATGTGAGTGTGCGTGCGCGCACGCGTTTCTATAAATTTGGCTTATGTAAATGTATATATATGTGTGTGTGTGCGCGCGCGTTTGTGTAAATTTGGCTTATGTAAATGTTTATATATATTCATGCATGTATACTTGATAGCAGATATGACCAAGTTGAGAAGTCATTTCTGCTTCTAAAAATAGATATCTCTGGACACGCTTATAATTACAAGCCTTGAATTCAAGGAAATGCAGCAGCGCTCGATTCCGTGGTGGTTTTCAAACCTGTGCGAGTAAGAGCCATGTTTAGCCGCTAAACTACCTGACGGCGAAGAAGCATAAGAATTCCTTTCAAAATATGAATACATAATCTTTCGAATTCGGGTGCATCTTGCTACTTTTGTAATAAACCTCTGATTGTTGGGTCTGGGTAATAATTGGTTGGGAAATCGCACAGCAATGCCTAGTGTAAAGGTTTTTCTTCAGAAACATGTGCTTAGTTTGTACCTCAGTATTTATATTACTATCACTCAAAATAAAATTCGTCTTCTTCATGAAAACCGGCATATGTCATTGGTGTTTTATTGTTACCCGATAGTTATGATTTTTGTAACTTCATTTTCAAAGGAAGTTGATGTTTACAGGTTATATGACAGTTGTGACTGCATTACCCACAGGTTATTTTTCAGTGCCTGATGAAAGATTACTATTTTACAAATGATTACTTAAGCGATTACCAAGAGATTACTATTTTACAAATGATTACTTAAGCGATTACCGAGAGCCATGTTCTTTTAAAATTTGCCCTTTCAGTTACTTTTCCAGTGCTTAACGTCATTCATGCAGTCTTATTCATTAGCAACTTTCATTCATATTTAGAAGAAATTGCATCCTCTTAATATTGCTTTTTATGAGTACCTTTTGATGACACTGATCCTGAAATCCTCTTTGAATCAATATTTATGGCGTATCGCCTTTGGTCTTTTGTGGACAATGAAATTAATATTCCAGATATTAATAAGACGATCCTCCAAGAACCTCTAGAGAGAGTGGCCATCTCTATCGTAGATGTGTTGCAGGGTGGAAATTGGAGAGCGAGGTTTAGTGTTCCATATTCAAGGGTGTTATTCCTTGCATTGACCAATTTCCTTTCCCGGCAATTACAACTACATGGCTCACAGTGATAGTATTAAGGTTCCAGCGCTTTGTTGGAAAAAAAAAAAAGTACACAGTCGATGGAAATGGTATTTATCTCTTTTGTTACTTTGCATTTGGAGGTGACCTGCATGCATTCATGCCACAAGGAATTATTAAAAGACTGACGGACTGGTTGTTCTATTCCGATATATTATTCAAACTTGTTTGTTTAACTAGGTTTCTGCTATAGGAGCGTCTCTATATTTGTATCACGTTAGTCCCTTAATACCGTCAAAAAGCAAGCGCAAGTCAAGTATGACTGGGCGTCTGGGGACAAATGAATGAGCGACTGATGTCATAATGGAACTCCATTTATGTAGGCAGTTGACAAGGCGCCTATGAATGCATTGCCATTCGGATGGTGATAAACCTTTGGCCTTGTTTAAGAAACAAAAGGTGTGATATCAAAGGGGCAGTTTCCCAAGTTCTTATTGCAGGGGCACAGGCATGCTTATACTTCAAATATGCTATATTTACTCATGTGTTATTCATTTTCAGTAGCATTTAAACCGTAGCAGTTGTGAGGTGTCCTTATGATGAGGGATGCGACCCGTTAATTTTATCATTGATATTTTATTGTATTTATGACCAGTTTTCCGCTTTCCTTATTCTGTTTTAAGTACGGTGAACTTATTACTGTATTTTAGAAAAGTTAGGTTTTTTTTAATATTCCGTAAGTTAAGTATACCTTAGTTTTACCAGACCACTGAGCTGATTAACAGCTCTCCTAGGGCTGGCCCGAAGGATTAGACTTATTTTACGTGGCTAAGAACCAATTGGTTACTTAGCAACGGGACCTACAGCTTATTGTGGAATCCGAACGACATTATAGCGAGAAATGAATTTCTATCACCAGAAATAAACTCCTCTAACTCTTCATCAGCCGGCCGGAGACTCGAACTCGGACCTGGCTAGTGCTAGTCCACAGCTCTACCGACGATCCCAACGAAGAGCTTTGTAACTACCAGTGCAAATACTACATTTGAATCGACGAACTTAATTAGTGGCGTGTGTGAATCAGTAGCTTAATTTCTGTTTTCCTCTTTTCAGGTAAGAATTCGTCCGGAGGATAATGCGAGGGGTTTCTCAAAGGGCAAATGTGAGTATTTGGATTATTGTTGTTGAGCATCCAAGAGTAATCGTTTTTATTATTTGTATATTTTTGTCTCCCGTTGTTAAGCATGATTTTTTTTTTTTCGGACAAGACCTACAAAGCTTCGGTTAATTATGTGGGCGGTGTTTCTGGCCTGCCTGCTGTGTACAGATCAAACAATCATGGCATTGGAGGTCAATTAATTACTAATTAGTTGTGATATTTTTCTGAATATGCATTTTTGAGTAGAAAAAAAAACTCTCCGTTTATTTACCTCTTCAGATATTTGGCTCTGCAGACACATTTCCACGAAACGAGATGTTACTTATTTTTATGGTCATTATTTGCCGTGGAACGCGGATTTCAAAAGTTTTCGAGGACCGTGGCATAGACGAGTAGCTCCTTGGGGATACATTTTTATAAAATCTTCATTTGAAGAGGCCATTTTTTTTATTCTTGTGTGTGTGTGTGTGTGTGTGTGTGTGGGTGTGTGCGGCAGAAGCGCTCTGAAGAAATTTTGTGAGTGACGCTTCATCGGATGGATGTTGATTGGGTGCTCCCCCTTGACAAGTGTTAATCTGGAGCGGTGGCCTCTCTTGGTCAATAAAGGGGATAGGTTACTGGCACACCTAGTTAGGCACGTACTGCCTTCTCTCTCTCTCTCTCTCTCTCTCTCTCTCTCTCTCTCTCTCTCTCTCTCTCAAGCAAGTGTACAACAGTGTTTAAAGTAAAGGGATTGTAGTCGCAGATACGAGCTCAATATATATATATATATATATATATATATATATATATATATATATATATATATATATATATATATATATATATATATATATATATATATATATATATATATATATATATATATATATATAATATATGTGTGTGTATGTATGTATGTATGTATGTATGTATATATATATATATATATATATATATATATATATATATAAATATACACATATATACATATATACATATATATATATATATATATATATATATATATATATATATATATATATATAACATGCGTCGTTATTTTGTCGCATGCCAACCTCTGGAAGGAGCTTTGAGCATACAGAATTTAACTAATTTTGGTGTATATACAAGATGCATCTCAGCGTTATGCTAGATGAAGTACATTTATCTAAATTCTGAGGAAGTGTCGTTTCGTTATTTTTTCATCGGGAAGTTCTTTCTTCTCCCATACAATATCTGAGATGGAAAGTGGGTTTAAAATATATTATAATTTATACTTCATATATTTGATATCTTTCATATATGTCCATTAGGGCTGGTCACTATTCTTCCCATTACTTCTAACACAATTGCAAGTGTTGCAATTCCAGCAGAGGCAGTAATAGAAGTGGTACTGAGCGTGATACGGAAACACTAGAGGCAGCTTATTTTTGTTCAAGTTCTTTTATGAAAGTGTTACGAACTGAGAATATTTCATTCGGGTTGACCTTACTCCTATAGTTCCTGTTTATTTTTCCCCTGACTTTTTTTGGTGGGGGCCTTGTCTGGTTGTGGGACTTTTGTCTGTCGTCCTCTGCTCTTTTTCAGTCCTCTTTCCTGAAATGAGAGGGAAGTTAGAAAGGGAACGAGGGCGCAGGAATAAAAGGGAGAGCTCCCTCCTGCCCTTTTGATGGAAGAGTGACCAGGGCAGCACTAAGCTTGTTCGTTTATCGTTGCTTTTATGGTCTGATTTCCGCTACTGTAAAACTTGATTTTTTTCTTTGTGCGATGAAATACTATCAGGCCTAAAAGTCGGATGGTGTGTATTTTTTTATCGAAAAACTTTGAAATCTGCTGTTAAAAATAAATTGGACAGATTTAGGGGCGTAATACAAAATGATGATTTCACTGATTTTTCATTCGTATTGAAAACTGATTATTTACCTCTCTCTCTCTCTCTCTCTCTCTCTCTCTCTCTCTCTCTCTCTCTCTCTCTCTCTCTCTCTCTCTCTCTCTCTCAGAAATCTGTCTATTTTTTTTTCATTAGGCTCAAGAGAGAAAAAAGAATGAAAGGTCATATATTCCATTATCAGAAACGACCTCAAGTCAAGCATCTCAAGAATGACCCAACTTTTATCACTTGGAAGGTGTTAGGCCTACCCTCGAAAGGCGAAGGTTAACGTTTAGTGCCCCTCGGGAGTAACCAATCTTTTTGTACGTCTGTACATCCGAGTCGAGAAAATCCTACGACGCTAATCAGCAAAACGGTTTACGACGTCGCTGACAGACATAAGGGGCGGAATGGCCAGGAGATGCAACGCTCCCCTTCGGGTGGCCAGAGAGGGCTTATGTACTGGGGGAGAGAGAGAGAGAGAGAGAGAGAGAGAGAGAGAGAGAGAGAGAGTGGGTGGATAAGATATTCATGGTTAATTGATTACAGGGTGGAGAGGTACGTAGTGAACTTTTATTCATTAACCATCTAGCTCTTAGTTATAACGAATTATTCGTAATTATTTACGCGCAGTCACGGTAAAACTGAGTCCTTGTTATCTTTTATCTGTTGTATGTAGTTTTTTCTTGAATGTACAGTATGAGAGTGAAGGCGAGAGATACTGAATTTCAATGTTTCATTCATATGTACAGTATTTATTTATATTTTATATATATATATATATATATATATATATATGCATATATGTATATATGTATATATATATATATATGCATATATACTTACATACATATATATACTTATACATGTTTATAAATATGTATACACACATATATATGTGTGTGTGTGTGTGTTGTGCACTCACGCTATAGATTTATTTATACGCATTGTACCACAAGTATGAAATAATACAGAAATTCCTCAAGATCGTTTTGGCTTTATTTGAAAATTTAAAGAAGACTAATAAAAACAGCATAGAGTAAGAAAAATAAGTAAGTATACCTTAGTTTTACCAGACCACTGAGCTGATTAACAGCTCTCCTAGGGCTGGCCCGAAGGATTAGACTTATTTTACGTGGCTAAGAACCAATTGGTTACTTAGCAACGGGACCTACAGCTTATTGTGGAATCCGAACCACATTATAGCTAGAAATGAATTTCTATCACCAGAAATAAGTTCCTCTAACTCTTCATCAGCCGGCCGGGGGAATTGAACTCCGGTCCATCGAGTGACAGTCTGAAGCTCAACCGACTCAGCCATCGAAGAGCTTCATTGAGTAAGAAACAGTATATATGCTTTGGTAGGGCATAGTAATGAAAAAGCGAATCAACAAACAACAGAAATAGCTGAAAGAATCTTCAAAACAGGAGGTCGTAATTTTGCTTCTATCTTGTAGTCTTGTGTGTGTGTGTGTGTATAATATATATATATATATATATATATATATATATATATATATATATATATATATATATATATATATATATATATATATATATATATATATATATATATATACATATATATATACATATATATATATATATATATATATATATATATATATATATATATATATATACACTATCTTTAAGACTTGGAATAGCCATTTGTGCGTATGTGTGCGTGTGTGCTTTTTCTCTTAATATATTGATGGACCAATGGTCGCGTTGCTCACGGCGGACGTGAAGCGATTTCCATTTCAGAGGCGGATTTAAAGCGAGACGCGGTATATTCAATGGGAATCGCTTTCGAGATGATTGAGGCATGGAACCTCCGTAAAAGGATTGGAGATCTTCACAATTAAAGTGACTGGGGGTCTGCGAATTATCTCCTGCGAATGCTTTTATTAAACGCTTCAGTGGAAAAAGATTCCTCTGCAAGTAACCTTGACGTTGGGGTACTGTAGCGGTTTTATGATATATTTTTTTTAACTCTCTCTCTCTCTCTCTCTCTCTCTCTCTCTCTCTCTCTCTCTCTCTCTCTCTCTCTCTCGCACGCTGTTGGCCCAGCGTTCGACTCTCCGGCCGGCCAGTGAAGAATTAGAAGAATTTATTTCTGGTGATAGAAATTCATTTCTCGCTATAATGTGGTTCGGATTCCACAATATGCTGTAGGTCCCGTTGCTAAGTAACCAACTGGTTCTTAGCCACGTAAAATAAGTCTAATCCTTCGGGCCAGCCCTAGGAGAGCTGTTAATCAGCTCAGTGGTCTGGTTAAACTAAGATATTCTTAACTCTCTCTCTCTCTCTCTCTCTCTCTCTCTCTCTCTCTCTCTCTCTCTCTCTCTCTCTCTCTCTCTCAACAGTGTCATGCTGCTCTTCATCGCTAAGCCTACGACCGTCCTTATCATTAAGTGCCACCCCAGTGATGAAACTAGCCCATGTGTTCTGACAGATAAGGAATAATCTCTTTCCGAGGATTTTTCATTAAAAGTGTTACATATTTCTCCCCTTCCATCCTCTGGAGGCCTTTACCAGCAGCGGCCTTCTTTCTCACACCCCAACTATGCATAGTAATGAGGTTGATTTGCATTCAGCCCTTACACACCCGGCACGGGCTTTGCCTCTCGACCTTAAGTGATGAATTTAAGGAGTGTCATTGGAGCCTTTAACATCCGTTATTTCTCCGTCTATTATTCCCTAATTCACACGGAAGACGGAGGAGAAGACCCCAAGTGCACGAGATCTGCTGCAACTTCGAAGAGGACGGGTTGCGAAGTTCTCTTCTTTATTTTCACTGAGACTTTATGAATTACATTAGTACACTAGTATTGGTAGATGTAATGTGCTTGCTCGAATCGTTTGTTGCCCTTAATATATGAGTGAGGGTTATTATATAAACTATACGTATCCACACAAACGTAGCACATTTATATATATTTATATATATATATATATATATATATATATATATATATATATATGTATAATGTGTGTGTGTATGTATGTATGTATTTATGCATGCATGCATAATACTGTGGATTACGTATGTCAGTGATTTATATATATATATATATATATATATATATATATATATATATATATATATATATATATATATATATATATATATGTATGTATGTATGTATGTATGTATGTATGTATGTATGTATGTATGTATGTATGTGTGGGTGTTTGTATTTATATTTTGTCATTGGATATTTGGTAGTTTGAATAGTTTAGAGTTCTATGCATTTTCTACCTGTATAGCCTACATCTTTATTTATTTTAGAAGCAATTAGATATTTTCAGGTTTCTAACCAGGCACACACTTGTTGTTCAGTCCATGATGATTGTCCATCCAGAAGCATATTCATGCGGCGCATATCGTCCACCAATCGATTGTTCCATGAATACAATAACTAGTTTTAAATTGTCATCACATGCAACGTTTAAAGAAAAAAATAATACTAGTGTGGAAGGCGTTGATTCACACGTGAACACATTCACTCGCGCCAATTGTTGCCTCCATTACTACGAATTTCACCGGCATGCCGCCACCTTTAACATCTATTCCTGGTTTATGTTAAAGCTAAAGTTTAAGGGCATTGAGGGAAAATTATAATATTCGTGTTATTTACTCTAAATATATTATAAATATTTTAAATATATTATATATATAATATATATACTATATATATATATTATGTATATATACATAATGTATATATATATATATATATATATATATATATATATATATATATATATATTATGTATATATATATACATATATATATATATATGTATATATATATGATAAATATATTATTATTCCCGTTCTTTTAGTATTTTTGGTAGTGGTTGTCGATGTAGAGATACACAAAAATTTTAACTGAAAAACTTCTTGTGAAGTGAAAGAAGAAAATTAAACCGAATTTGTTAAGTTTCCTACGGTTCCTATCAAAAGGAAAAACTAGGAAATCTCAGATGTCTGCGTAGCAAATAGTGAAATGTGGTGCTTGAAAATATTCGTTAAGCAATATAACTATAGAAAAAAGTGTTAGTCACAGCAGACATAACCGAACTGCAGCACTTACATTGAACGGAGTTCTTGAGAGCCAATTCGTGCGGTTTAATGAAAAAAGGTTAATAAATGCATTTAAGCAGGAAAATCCTTGAAGTCAACAACGATTCTCAAATTTTAAGGAAAATAACATCTTAAAATTCAGACCACAATAAAACTCTTCACCATGCATCTATTATTTGAAGTGAATGAAATACAACTGAATTTTCCATCTTTTTCGTAAGAAGCCACGAACTTCCTTGTGCCCGAAGAGGTAGGGTCGTGGTCCTTTTGCAGTGGCCGAAACCGTTCGTTCCTCTTGGCCGTCAAGCGGTTTCTGGTACAGACGTATGGGCCCTTTGGTAGATTAGGGATTTAGGGTGAAACGTTTTATATCTTCCTGCAATAGGTTGTCATGCATTTGTGCCTCTTCTCTTATTACTTTTGAGAATAATGTGGGTGATTTGCGAAAAGACGTTGTGTTCATTGGAACAAATAAACTGAAAATGATTCATTATTTTCCTGTAGCATCGTCTGATAAGTATAGACTCAGCGATGGTATAGAAAATTCACTAAGAGGATTATAAAATCTTCCCGTTGTAAAAAGTCAAATAAATCACTTGAATTTCAGCATAATGAAGACATTCATACAAAATTTCAGTCATACAGTTACAAGGCTTTGATTACTTACCTGAATACCATTTCATAATGATCGTGGGATTATTTTGAAAGCCAATTGAAAAATGTAACTGAATTCATATACAATATATGATAATAGTATTTAGTACTAATAATATCGGTTTATCGCCATTTCTGGTTCGTTAGATTTTGGTCAGTGAACTCACCTCTTTTGGGTAAATATTCAAATATGTACCTGTATTAGATACCCATGTAGAAATGCCGATATACGTATACAAAACACATATAATAATTTGTATTTATTTAAGTATTTAAAGTTAAACGTTCTCTCTTGAAAACAAAGACATGTATACTTAAAGTAAACGACAGAATATTTCCTCACAGTCACCTTCTGACTAACACTTGATAGTAGTATACCTTAGTTTAACCAGACCACTGAGCTGATTAACAGCTCTCCTAGGGCTGGCCCGAAGGATTAGACTTATTTTACGTGGCTAAGAACCAATTGGTTACCTAGCAACGGGACCTACAGCTTATTGTGGAATCCGAACCACTTTATGGCGAGAAATGAATTTCTATCACTAGAAATAAATTCCTCTAATTCTTCATTAGCCGGTCGGAGACTCGAACGCGGGCCTAGCAGAGTGGTAGCGGATAACTGTACCGACCCGTCCAACGAAGAACTACTAACACTTGAAGCAAGCAGTACGGAAACATTGATATATATATATATATATATATATATATATATATATATATATATATATATATATATATATATATATATATTGTATGTGTGAGTAGATGAAAGTTGGTTAGTTCCTAGAGCATTGTCCATATTAAACGTAATATGATTATGGTAGTTCATCATAACATCCCGTTCCCAACTGAATGGTATTAAAGTTAGGAGATACCTAGAAATTTTGAACACCCATAGGACAGCGGTCCATACCAATTACTGACACTTTTGTGTTGCTGAGTTAAGGTGTTTATAAAGGAAATATTGTGTTTTCCTTTATAAACACCTTTCTTTTGTTTTCTTCTAGGAAGGGCATAACCCAAATGCTGAAAGTTTTCAAATGATGAATGCAAAGCAAGTTGAACATTAAATGAATAAGTCATCGTAGTCTTTAAGAGAGAGAGAGAGCATACCCGGAAGAGGTTCAAAGGTATTACGTTGCTCCTGCTTAACTGGGAAGATTCTCTGTCAAAGGCATCGGGAGTATCACACTTGCAGTACATTGTTATGAAGGCTTTCCTTCTATTTTTTTTTTTTTAATTATATGTCTCCAAAAGATATTGTGCTTCATCATTTAACGGTACTTTTTTACTTCACGTGAGCTTGTTACATAATTTTGTGTGCTTACATAGTTTTATGTTAACTGTTACTTTAGATATAAAGGGAAGAAATATTTTTCCTTAATATTTTCATGGTAGGCGGAATGAACCACACAAACCACCCACTTTTGTTTTCACTTGGATAAAATATCTTATTGATACTGTCAAAGGGATAAAATTTGCATGATTATATATATATATATATATATATATATATATATATATATATATATATATATATATATATATATATATAGTAGTTGCTAGTAATTGGTAACGAATACTTTTTTGTATTCTTCATTTTAATCTAGCACAACAGCCTTGTTTTCTAGGTAAGTTATATTTTCAAGCACTTGTTTCTAAAATCGGGCTAAGAGAGTCACTCATCTCCGCTAGTGAAATGTGGGTTCATAGATCCATAGATTTTATTCAAATGTGATTAAGGCTGCAGAATACATTTGGTTTTCACAAAATTCTCTTAGTTTTATATTCTGTCGTTGTCAGAAGACAAATAATCTTAAATGTATAAAATTTACTCTTGATGTAATGTTTAATTCAGTTGAAACAATTAGTGGCAAAGACAACTGCATGTAAAGGAAGCTTCCACAGAATATATTTGTTCCTGAGCTGTCACCGTAATTTTGCATTTCCTTCTGCTTCTGCGGTAAGTTTTCAAAAAAGGCACCTGGGTATTTAATACTGCCGTAAAACATTTCTCATACTTATTCCACATGGAAAACCAATAAAAAATCAGTTGTAAAAGCATCTCGGCATCAGATTCATTTAGTAAACCGCGATTCCCATCAAAACTAAATAAGGATTGAATTATTCTTAAAACCTCAATAACTTTGAACAACTGAATAGCGACTAAATTCCATTGAATATTATATTTGAATACCATAGCCATATATATATATACTACATCCCAAATCTCGTGCTGCACCAGAAGATTGTCTTCGTCGACCATCTGAAACTTGCAAGTCTGTGTACGGTTCTATGTTGGAAGAGTAGTCATGTGGATCTTGTAAGACTCGCAGGCGACTGATATTACACCATTCGGAAAAGAACCCGTACAGTTACCGTGGTTATCCATTTACGGAATGTGTGTATATACTGGGCGACTGCTCAATTATGTAAGCGAACATCGCGAACTGAGGCTACATTTATTTATTTGTATATATTTATGTATTTAATTATGTATTTACTAAAATATCCAAGATTCATAAGAAATGACCTCAAGCAAATATCATCTGTGGTATGCGCCGGGGACCACCCGTTTTCTCTATTGGAAATAGGAGTATCATATCAGCAGAGGTTGAACGATTGGTGATAATGTAATCATCACAGAACTGAAAACTAACGTATGCAGACGCTCCCTCTAATGGATGAAAATAATGGATTTGGCGTAATAATGCTGCTCCCCGCCAGCCACCTACTAAGGTAGTGTAAAGTGCTCGGCTCATGTTTGTTAGGTTGGTGGATTGTTTCCCTTCTATGCCCACCAGTCCAGCCAGCTGCAGATGGACAACGGGATCTGCTGGTGTCTAGAACTAAAAGTATGGCCTAGGATCATCATCCCAGAATACTAGCTGTACCCATTTTCCGCTAATCCCTCCAAAGGGTAAATAGGTGAATGGTAACATTATACATATACATATACATACATACTTACATACATACATACATACATACATACATACATACATACATACAAATATATATATATATATATATATATATATATATATATATATATATATATATATATATAAAATTAATGCATTTACAATAAAATTAATAACTTTTCACTTCTCTTCATACATTTTTGGATACGTTTTGCACTGCAAAGCCGAAGAATCAAATGAAGCCCCAATTGAAGAAATTCTCACACCCGTGGCAGGATTCGAACCCACACTAGTCATATCAGAAAGTGATGAAGTTAACTGTTTGACCATAAAGGATATGCGTGCAAAGAAATCGAGAAGTTAAGAGATTATTGTGGTTATTACCTACTTGCTACAAATTTCTGTTCGATATTTTGATACATCTTCAAGTTGTGAACTCTGGCTCACTTTGTACGAGATTCTGTGAAACCAAATTACGCTAAGTCCAAAGTAGCATCTACATGAGCCGCTCCTTACACCTACGCAGCAGAGCGATGTGTAGCATTTCCCCCAATGCGTCAGTCATTGCAGTAGCACGCTGTTGGCCCAGCGTTCAACTCTCCGACCAGCCAATGAAGAATTAGAGGAATTTATATCTGGTGATAGAAATTCATTTCTCGTCATAATGTGGTTCGGATTCCACAATAAGCTGTAGGTCCCGTTGCTAGGTAACCAGTTGGTTCTTAGCCACGTAAAATAAATCTAATCCTTCGGGCCAACCCTAGGAGAGCTGTTAACCAGCTCAGTGGCCTGGTTAAATTAAGATATACTTAACTTTAACTTGCACACTCATGGCATCCTGGATGTTGAGGCCCTTCCCTTGCTAAAACCTCTTTCAAACCATCCATCCGGGTTTTCTTCTTGTACTTCCGAATTGTACCCACTTTTCACCAACCTTTCATCCCTCATTTTTCCATATTGCCGAACCGCTTCACTACATTGATCCTTCCTTTCACATACGATACCCTTTTTATTAACACAAAAACATATATATATATATATATATATATATATATATATATATATATATATATATATATATATATATACACACACACACACACACACACACACACACACACACACACACACACACACGCACTCATCGTGTAGGAAGAACAACACGTTGTTGGCTGTGCTGGAATAATTGAAATATCACCTTTGACAGTCCAGTAGTTGGAATTAATTATCATGTGAACTGGCAAAAAACTTCACTGCATCTGAAAGATAAGTTTCTTTTCACGTTGCTTGGTACTAACTACCTGGAAGATAATGACCGAAAATTCTAGATTAAAACTTTACAGGAATGTAGATCATTACATTTGGAAATCTTTTCCGAAAGGCACTTGGAGGTTAAATGTATTAGATGCGAATAGGGATTAAATTAAGAAATGGCAACTCTGCAGTTCAAGTAATTCGAAGTGCTCACAGCTTACACAACTTGTCAATTCATACCTTTTGCTGATGTAATCATACACAGTAAAGAATAGTATTCCCATCATTTAGGAAAATAAAATTATTGTTTATGGTTATGTATTAGAATAGTATATGTTCATTTCTGTCTTTTATCAACACATATTTATTCGGATCAAAGAAATAACCGATTGCCTAACATCCTCCAAGGAGGAAAAGATTTTGTTTGATTCATGATTACATTATTGTACAAGTTGACCAAGTTTATAGATGCCATACGTGTAACTTTATACACAATTCTACATTAAGCAATTGGATGTCAATGTAAGGATAATGAGTTGTAATTTATCATGTTATGTTAAAAACGTCCCTAAGATCAATATCAAAAATACGTATCATGAGTTAAAGTTAGCTGTGTAGGAAAGTGTTTAGCCACTTTTTTTCTTAATATGATGAGGGGGATGAAGGCTAACTCTTGTAGCAATTCACTTAATAATAGGAAAGAAGTAATAAGGCGTAACAGAGTATAGACTAAGTATTTCTTATTAAAAAAGACATATTCTCATACAATATTAATGAATGAGTTTAAATTAGAACTGAGGGGTTGGTTCAGTTTTTATGAATTGGACAGTGAAGTTTACTTTCATTGTAGTAACACACATCATAAAAAGCCATCATTGGCCTAGGCTTATACCAAATTGTCTGTATCACATGGAAGTATTGTTTTAGTTTTTTATTTTATGATATGGACTATAACGACATACCAATAGCGTTGCGCCCACAAACTGTTATCTACACGTAAGTTTTAAAGTCAGTTTCGATGAACTGACAGAAGAAATGACAGGTAAACTTGTGACAGAGTAAACTTGAGAGAGAGAGAGAGAGAGAGGAGAGAGAGAGAGAGAGAGAGAGAGAGAGAGAGAGAGAGAGAGATTTTGTCGAATGTCACTCAGTTTTTCCGGGCAGTGCTGGCTTGGTCAACTAATATATATATATATATATATATATATATATATATATATATATATATATATATATATATATATATATATATATATATACACATTCATGTGTGAGGCCGTCGATTAGAATCTTTAATTGGAAACACTAACCTCTTCCAGAACTCGAGAAAGATACATCTGATTGGAAAAAGTTCCCAGTATTAATTACAGGTTGACGTTTTCCAGAGGTCGTTCTTCCGTGATGAACGAGGTCTTTGTTATGTAGTCGTTTTATTTATTCAGGAAATTGTTAAAAGTTCGACATCCACTGTTCCAGGAGCATCTGATTGTTTTTCTTGTTAGAGCAAATATTTCACACGCCGAAGAAAATCAATTGTAATTGTTATAATGCAGATTGTATGTAATAAGGCACATTGCTTATAGGTTGGATAACAATAAATCATAAACATGCTCTGACAGAATTAGCTTATCTTGACGTTGATCCCAGTATTCGGTTAGTATTTTCGGGGGTGTTATGTAGTTTTAAGCTTCCCAAGAAAGCAAATAATGTAGTTTTCTCTCTCTCTCTCTCTCTCTCTCTCTCTCTCTCTCTCTCTCTCTCTCTCTCTCTCTCTCTCTCTCTCTCTCTCACCTTGGGTCGAAATTTGTGAAAGGGATACAGAAGCATTTTAACAGCTATCACGGGCATGATATATTTTCAAGTATGGGTTATCATAATTCACTTAGGTTGAAGTATATAGAGGCGCAGTTACTAAGCCACATTAAATTGACAGTTAGTGTAGACAGATTTCGTAGCGATCATTTAGAAAGTAGGCCTGGTTCACAGCCTGAGTGTGTCAAAATACAGAGTATAATTAGTACCGAGTAGCGATAGGCAGGCTTGATTTATCCGGTGTATTAAATAAGACAGGAGTAAGCAGGGTAAAAAGGATTCAGTGGTAAAGGAGTAAAACAGGTTAACAAGGAGTGATAGTAAAAGACACTCGGTAAACGAAGTTTAACAGATCATAGATGAATAAATTAAAATCTTTAATTCTTAAAAATAAATAGTGCGTTACATGAAAACATGAGAGGAAATCGTTTGGAAGTAAAGTAAACAACAACAACAACAACAAAAAAACTAAAAATAGTTACAGAAAACCAAATCAGTTGTACTGTGGGAGCGAAAGATATATTTTCAGAACTTTGTGTTTTGCGTAGGTGTACATCTTGTGGATTTTGAAACGTAGAGCTCTGTCTTATTACACAACATTTGCCACATTTATCATTCCAAGGTATAATGCATACCAGTGCAATAAGTTATTCGTGAAGGACAGATTTATTTTAAATAACTGAGAGATATAAATCGGGAAAAATAAATAAGAATATATGAAGTCCCATTACAGTAAAAGAGCTAAGCCAATAATAGAATGAAAATCGCGTGGGTAAAGAATATTGTAACAGCAATATCAATAAGAAAAGCTCCAGTGAGTGTTACCATTGATTAGGCAGTCTGTAATAATAAATGATTCAGGTTGAACCACATTCATCTGTGACAAACCATTTATAACCCCCAGACTTTGTTCGGCTACTTGAGAGTTCTTGATTCAGTGGGTTTCTTACGTTATGTTTTATGTTATTCCCAACTTTGTTCAGAAACCAAAATTGGTCTTGAAAACGCGTTAACGTAGTGTCGTAGGAATAAAAGTTGGAGAGAGAGAGAGAGAGAGAGAGAGAGAGAGAGAGAGAGAGAGAGAGAGAGAGAGAGAGAGAGAGAGAGAGAGAGATATGTTCATTTGCCTCGAGTTTGATATTAATGACAAAAACCTTTTCACGTCCACTGACGGAGACAGCATGTTGCTGAAAAATGAAAAAGTGCGGCGTCATGTATAAATGCTTCAGACGTTGTTATATTGTTTATGAGCAGCAGGTACAAAAGTTTTATTTAATTATGTGAAGATTTCCCTTTAAGGATTGCTCATTAACTTCTGGGCGTGTTTTGTAAAAGAGAGTTAATTTTAGCATAGTACATTAATTCTGAATATTAGGAAAAAAGTGTTTGTCATTTGAATTAAAAATAAAATTACAAATATGAAACAACAATGGTAAATAGTAGTAAGAATATATCAGAAAACGTTGAACTAAAATCAGTCATGAAAAAGAGGGCAAAATTCCCAAAAAAATATTGTATTAAAATTTAAATGTTTTTTAAGTTTCTTTTATGTTATATTCATTATCCCACTTTTAGGTGATTTTTTAAAATTGATTTTTCATTTAAATATTGATATTTTTTTAACGTTTTGTTAATAAAACTCGGTTATAAGAAACAACTTAACGTTGATCAAAATATTTATGGCAATTTTATAATATGGTTACGTATTAGATTATCACGTCATAATTGTTTAGTCTACCTAAAAATCCAGTACTCACCATACAGTGATGTGGATTAAAAGGACAAGAAACAGTTTTCCAAATGATGTATTGAACGATTAAAGAACAAGTTGACCCCACAGAGTAAGAGGAAATAAAAATTGACACTGTTAAACCGAATCCTAGAAGACATAAAGTGCTGGTGTTTCAACATGCTTGTAGTTTGTTTTGTGAGGACCACGAAACTGGAATACATTGCAGTTGCGTAGGTTCAGTAAAGTTAATATCCAACTCTCATAGAAACCCAATCTGCCGGGGGAAACGATATACGATATATGAGTATATATATATATATATATATATATATATATATATATATATATATATATATATATATATATATATATATATATATATATATATAATATATATATATTATGTATGTGTGTGTATGTGTATGTTTATTTTAATCGACTCATTATTTCATGGCAGAATGGCTAAGGGTAGCTTTTACCTTTTTTTTTTTTGTACATGTAGGCACTCAAGTATATTTGTGAAGTAACTGGAAAAAATCTGTTACTAGGATTTATATATTATATAATGTTGTTCTGTTCGTTGACAATAAGCTTCTTTAATATGCATTTGAATTTTGACTTATAGTATCTGGTTCATGTTTTTATCATTTACCTGTTTTTTTTTTTTTTTTTTTTTTTTTTTAAGATAACACCAGGAAAAGTTCCTCACGTTCTGTCAGTTAAAAGGCAGTTAACGTACTGTCGACTTTTTTTTTTTTGCGGTGCCTTTTGCTTCTTGTGGGTATTTGTGTGTGAGTGAGTGAGTGAGTGAGTGAGTGAATGAGTGAGTATGTGTTTGAAATTGTTGCTTTGTTGCCAGAAATAGAATGAAGCTCTTGCTACTTTGTCCGAAGGCAAACCTCCCCTACATTATTTCTGAAAGCAATTACTATTTTCCGTGCGTTTTGTATTTTCTGTAAAGTAATTGCTTTTATTATTTGTGCACCCTTTTTATTTTCATTCCTCGTAGCGTCCGGCTCTTAAATTCTTTTATATATGTACTTTGGTTAAATTTCTCGTATGGTTACTGTGGCCTTTAGTTGTCAACCGACAAGCGACATTTAGAAAATATTTTTTATCATAAATGTCAATCATAAATGTCGATATTTCCATATTGCGAATGAAATCATCACCACAAGTTCTGACCGATTTTTCACTTTCTAACCCAACGTGTTATGAAGTAGTTCTTGCAGATTGGTGCTCGAGTGAAAGCCATCGATGGCTTTTGTAAACAGTAAAAGCTATTTCTCCTCCCATTTGATCCCTCTTGGAGGGGATACCTCATCCATCCTTTTACCCCTCTGTTCCCATCCCTGAGTGCTGCCAACTGCCAGTTGGTCTCCTACGTCAATCCCATAAGCTCACAGACCTCACCGTTATATCCTCCCGGCATTCGCACGGTGTTTACCAATCCTGCCTTTTCTCTCGTTTGGCTCTTGTGCAATATTGGATTGTACTGATTTAAAGGCCTTTAGAGAAGTTTGACTTGATGGGATTACCTGCTCTTTGAGGGTTGGAGGAAGAATTGGAGCGCATTTTCCTGAAGGGAAAGAGCTTGTTCTGCACCTAGCTCAAGTAAATTTGGTACAATGGGCCATTATTTATATATGTAGAGATATTCTTTCACTGTTTGATGATACAGATAAATTGTTATCAGCATAATATATTGACAAGAGTCAGGTGCATTGTATGCCTTTATTAATATTTCCTTTGCATTTCAGTCATATCATGTGACGAAGGTTCCACACACACAGATATATATGTTTGTGTGTGTGTGTGTTTGCATGTATGTATGCGCTTTTCATACATACATTCTCTGTACTTGATGACCTGAGTGTGTGGATCTTTATACATGTGTAAATAGATTTACTTTGTCATCATTGAAAATACACATGGATGGAAATTATTTTGATATACCAGTGCTTGCAGTACTGTATGTGTGAATTAGTTGCTGTTTAATTCTTGCGTTTTTTTTCCTGCAATGTAATCTGCTTTTGGTTTTATGTAACTATTGCAGCTTGCGCATAAATATACAGTACATTTTTACCGATTTGATGAAGCTTTGTGGTCACATTAAAAGTTAGTCATAAAATTAGGGTTGGACGACAATAGAGCCAGAGGAAAAAGTGTAAATTATTTTATTTTTTATTATGGAGTCTCTGGAATTATATTGGACTCGTGCAGCCTTACAGGCTGATACCGGATGGTGTTTTCGTACAAACAATTATCACTGAAGTGATCACTGTGCAAGAATGTATTATTAGCATTGTTCTTTAAGTACACACACATGCACAAATATTATTGTTTCTCATGTCAAAGGGTGTTTCCAAAGCTACACAACGATCACTGCACCATTCATACTTTGTCTGCGTAATCGTAGATGAGTCCCCTGCGTGGGAAAACATTCACAATAGCCGCCGCATACCGCCTCTTACACCCACATAGATGACTCATCAGCAGGGGGCACGCCAAGTGGATATTAGGGTCTTTCCTTTCCAGTACCATCTTCACCCTATCTTTTCAATCAAAATCCCACCGTACATCTTGCCCCACATTCTGAGTAATGTAATGCCCTGTTACCTTTATTTTTATACAGTGGGATAATTACTCTTCTCATCGATTCATTTTGAACTTTCCATCATTCAAACAGATACCTTACAATCCATGGTCAGCCACTCATTCACACTGTAACCACCGTACTACAAAGTCCTTTTGTTGTCTGTTTTATTTTCTCAGTAAAACTTCTAATGTACACCTTTCGAATTATCTGTACTTCTACATCACAAGAACAATTATTCGTTTTGAATCTTTCCCTCATCTAGACATACCATACAAATCCTCAGCCACTCAGTCACATGCAAGCTCATCAGCTCATGTCTTGCATTCTTCAGCCTTGTATTTGCCATTTACCAACCTTCATCGTCAATAGACACTTCCACAAACTTCCCCAGGTATCACTAATGCTTTAAATTCTTGCGTCATTCAATTCTGCTTTTCTGCTCTTAGCCACATTAAAAAAAAATCTTAAAAAAACTCGCTCCAGCGACTTGGGACTGCATTCCCTTTAGGCCGCATCGTTTCTGAGTCTCTGCATGTATTTTCAATAAAATTCTTAATCCACTAACTCCCGTATACGTTTATTAATTATTTATGTATCACACACACACATATACGAGTATACAGTATTTATATATATATATATATATATATATATATATATATATATATATATATATGTGTGTGTGTGTGTGTGTGTGTGTGTGTGTGTGCGTGTGCGTGCGTACATGCAACCAGCCAAAGTGGACGCTGTAGCTGAGTGGTACAGCTCTCGGATCACATGTGCTATATCAGTGTACCACTCCAAGCTTACGACCCACCAGTTAATCCACTTTTGAATGGATACCAACATCTTCTGAAATCATGGTGAAGGGCGTTGGTTAGAATCTCATCCCTGAGGACTTGGTTAGAAATGGGAAGTGTGCCTCCTCTTGGACTACACCTTTGAAAGGGGAAAGGGTTTATGGGAAAACAACACATACTATTATAATACTTTGGCTATTGCAAATTTAACTTCAGCAACAAAAGTGGAAAAAATTAATTACTGAGTAAGCTTTCTGCGGAATGCCCTAGTACATTATTTTCGTCCGCGGCCACAACTCTGCTCAAAAGTGGTCGTTCTGAGGTTTCTTTGTATGATGCAGAATCCTGAAGGATAACAGTGGTGAATCTTCATAATTCCAATGTTTTATACGGTGATCCGGGCCGCCACCAAAGTCTAATAGTGTGCGTTTGTGTTTTGCCACAGAAAGAGCTCTGAATAGTAAACCGTTTCGAGTTTTTCATTGCTAAGAACGTATCGTTTGAATTCTTAATTTCTGAAAGCACGTTGAGCCATTGTTGAGAATTGTTTTTTAATATATTGTCGGCGGGCTAGTGATTCTTGTAGTCGAAGGAAGAGAATATGAATATTTAGAATAAAAGTTGCTGAATAGAAGTTAGAATAGAAGTTGCTGAAGTGAGAAATTTAATGAAAATTGGAAAGTCTCACCTGAAGGAAATTTATAATATTGGAAAACTTATTCGATTTGTAAAACATTTGAATTCTGGTGTACATAATATATTTGTGAGGTACTTAAGGTATGTAGTGAACTAAAATTACTAAAAATAACTTTTGTGGGGTCTGAAAACTGAGATAATTAAAACAGAAAGAGTTTAACAATTCGGTTGATTAGAGAAAAACCGGTACATGGAAAGGTGTATATCCTCTTAAACATATCATGAAATAAGGTTATAATGTGCGAGGTATAATTACTCAAAGCAAATGAAACCTGAAGTCAAGTCGATGAGCCCTGGTCCTACAAGGCAGTTGTCTTGTCAGTTTCTTGGCAGCGAAAAGGTCGCCTCTTTTTTGTGATTTGCTTAAATAAACTTGATCTATTTCTATTTTGACTTTTCGGAAATGACTTGCGAGGTAGTTAAGTTAGCTTATACAAGATGAGCAAGAGAAATTCTATCGCCAGATTCTCAGTTACACCGATTGCAAAATAGAATTTGAAACTCAATTTGTCATTTGAGTAATTGAACATTTCAGTTCAAAAGATTAAACTGAATGGTTGGTAACATGATTATGCAATTAACTATTAACACAACGGGAATCATTGTGTTCTGTATCAGTAATTTACGCCTTGTTTAAAGGGTCAATTAGTCTTTAGAGAAACATTCCTTAAAATCCTTCATATTGAATACACAGTTCTCATTCCACATATTCAAGTCATTAAAAGTTATATAGAAAATACTGGACGTGAAGGAGAGCATTATTCATGTAATCTTCATTCTATTGTGTCTTGCTTACTTGTTCTGGGTATCTGTGCTACAATTTGTGCCTGCTGGCTGTCTCAGGTTCCACATTTAGTAGTTCAGCGTCGGTAGCTGATCAGATAACCAATAGCTTCTTTTTTGGAGCTGTGCCATAACCCCTTTACAATTGCCTTCCGAAGTTTGTTCAGTATTACAGCTATGTAGTATAGTGAAGCACATGTTCTTGAGATGTTTTTTATTGTTCTATTTGTTTGTATGTTAGTATTAATGAATATTGCACACTCTCTCTCTCTCTCTCTCTCTCTCTCTCTCTCTCTCTCTCATATAAATAATTATATATATATATATATATATATATATATATATATATATATATAGATAATTAATTATCTTGCCTAACAGGGGAAAATGTTGGATTTCCAGGCTCTCTCAATTCAGGTGTGTTCCTTTACAAACGTTGGGTCTACTAATTTAAGCAGTTAGTTTTGTACCTGATTGTTATATATGTATGTATATAACACAACCTGTGTTGCATTAATTGTTTGTATGTTACCAACCCACTTCCAAAGAACATTTGAGATCTTCGGAATCTAGCATTATACAAACATGAATAAATATATATAATGCGAATATATATATATATATATATATATATATATATATATATATATATATATATATATATATATATATATATATATATATATATATATTCAGGTGAATATATTGTCACACGCTGTTTAGTGACGTAAGCATGTATATATATATATATATATATATATATATATATATATATACATACATACATATATTCCTTTATTTTAAATAGCTCTCTGTTCTTCTTGGAATAATAATATGAGAATGCTCATTACGGTTTCATTCCCTGGTTGTTTAAATATACAATTGTCGCCCAGCAATAAATGCCTCAAGTAAAGAATTCCAGGCATCAATAACTGAAGCTCTGTTGCCCGTAAATTATGTTTCATTTAAAGAAGTTCACATTCAAGAGGCTTTTGGTGAATTGTAAAGAATCGGTTTAAAGTATACATTACACATAAGTGAAGTAAATAGAGTTTAAGCAGTTGTTTCGTCATTATGAATAGTGAAATTCTTACTGTCTTTCGCTTTAATTGTTTTGCAGTTTTATGTCTAATTTTATGCTATGCCCTTGACGGATGATGGCATTAGAGTTCGCGTAGTTTATTGCCTAGTTTCTGACATTAATTAATGAAATTACTAGGAGTTCCTCTTTTCATAAGCTCAGCGTTTTCCTTCACATATCTTGGCTCGAAAGAAATAGTAAGCTGTGTTTGTATAGATCTCGGGTTAGGAATAAAAAGTAAACATGATGATGTAATTGATGAAAACTGTAAATACATTAATTTGTAAATGCATGTGTGCTTTAGAAAGAAGACAGAGAGCATTTCATGTTAGTTATTTTCACCTTACTTAGCAGAAGGAAATGTTGAAAGCAGAATTGTTTTTCGACCCGTTTGGCAATTAAATTTGAAACCGTTTCTTTTAACACGGCGCGATCGGCACAGCTAATTCCTTGTCTTGCGTGAACCCAGACACGCAATGTGCTCGTTGTGTGCCCCTTCGTAAACACGCCCAAATATTCCACATTCCACACCGTACAATTGGAATGGTCATCAGTCTTGTTTAGTCCAGAACGGTGTGTTTCGTACAGTTTCTTTGGTTAGCTGCCTGTTATAGATGGTGATGGCTTAATTGCTCTGAACCCCCTTTTTTTTTTTTTTTTTGCTTAATGGGAATCACCACCGTGTTCATTCATTTCTACGTTTTCTCAATGAACATTTCTATGTTTCTTTGAAGTTTAACTGAAAATATGGAATATTTTGTTTTGTGTGTTTTTTTTTTTGCTTGTTTTCCTATGGCTGCCTGCTTACTCAACATATATATGCAATATTTTGTTTTGAGTTTTTTATTGCTTGTTTTTCCTATGGCTGCCTGCTTACTCAACATATATATGCAATATTTTGTTTTGAGTTTTTTATTGCTTGTTTTTCCTATGGCTGCCTGCTTACTCAACATATATATGCAATATTTTGTTTTGAGTTTTTTATTGCTTGTTTTTCCTATGGCTGCCTGCTTACTCAACATAGATATGCAATAATTTGTTTTGAGTTTTTGTTGCTTGTTTTTCCTGTGGCTGCCTGCTTACTCGAACATAGACATGCAATATTTTGTTTTGAGTTTTTTCATTGCTTGCTTTTGCTTTGGCTGCCTACTCATGTACTGAATTTTCTGCAATACTTTGATTTAGAAATTAATCATAATTTTTTTGACAGTTTTATTCAGAGCTCGTTATTTTCAATGCAAATGATCTGATAGTGACAGATGGTAATGAGAAATAACCCACAACGAAGCTTCAGTGTTTTAGAGAGAAAGATTTTGCTTTTACAGAAGTATTCATCGTTCCAGTTGTAAAATTATGTTTTCCAGTTGAGGCCTTTTTAATTGTTGCTTATGACCTTTTGGAAAATTGTCTAATTTTTTGTTAGTGCTGATCACATATTAATATATATCATATATATATATATATATATATATATATATATATATATATATATATATATATATATATATATATATATATATATATATATATATATGTGTGTGTTCATGTGTGTGCATGTATGTTCGTGAGTGTTGGGGGAGTGTTTAAGTGTACAGTATGTGTACAAGCATACAGAATTTTTGTATTTATTTTCACGTGGATTTTATTTTTCTTAAATTTCAAATTGTCTGTTTATTCGTAACTTTTCTTATCCAAAGATGATGATTTCGCTTCCCGAGACATTATTATCCACAGTTGACTCATTGTTCTTTAGATCTTTTGAGTATTGTGTACAAAAACAGCATTCTTTTATTCTTGCGATGAATAGAAGTGGCATTTATTTATTCAGGATGCCTGCTCTCTCTCTCTCTCTCTCTCTCTCTCTCTCTCTCTCTCTCTCTCTCTCTCTCTCTCTCTCTCTCTCTCTCTCTCTCTCTCTCTCTTCCACATCTCGGGTATGAAATTATTTCATAACATATGGCACTGCGCATGCCTGGAAGTGTAGTTGAATAATTTATGTGTCCTTGAAGGGACACTTACTTATTTCACATTATTTTGATAGCGAAGCAACATTTCGAAATGTGGTGGAGACATTAAAGAAAGTAAAGTAGTGTCTCTGTGCACTCCTTGACTCATTTAATTATATTTTTACCGATGAAATATTACTCAGTCTGCATGTTATCCCTTAGCATGCAAATGATGTTTCAGTTTTCATATTTTATCATATTTCCCAGTTACGGTTTTGCTGGTAGGACAAATATATATGCGCATCAATTAATCAGGGTCTACTGCTCCCAATTACATGCTGGCGGAAGTTTGCTTTCGTCCAAAGCTGAGTTTCCTTTAGATATCATCAAGAATTTATTAAATGTTGAAGTCCAGTTCTGTCTTTTTTTATTTTTTTATGTTTGTTTTGATATATCATTCCGCATTTCTCCACAGTTAAGGGACCGAGTGAAGTCGTGAACTGCAAGAATTTGTTAAGGTTATAAGTTGCGGTGTAAGTCCTTGTCTACTGGAGAAAAAAACATTTGTCAAAGAATTATGTCACATGTTGGTCACGGTTTTAAATGTAGGTCTGATAAAAAAATGTGTTGTTCTTTATTAAATTATTTTTTTTAATGGTTTCGGCGCGACTTTTGTCTAGGAAAACTTATTGTCTGTAGTTATGTTGAACGCCGATTTTCATTTGGATTTGGGAATGAATATATATATGAAAAAATACTATAGTTGAAATAGTACCGTGCGTTACACACTTCCATTTCCTTCCAGTGATGATAAAGAAGTGGCCAGTCGGTGCATAATTTCAGATATCAGAACAAAGGGATAATATTCCTCTCTCTCTCTCTCTCTCTCTCTCTCTCTCTCTCTCTCTCTCTCTCTCTCTCTCTCTCTCTCTCTCTCTCTCTCATTTATGGTCTGGACTTTTGGTATTTGTTGCGAGATTTTATGGAATGTGACTTCTGCTTGAAATAATATCAGCAGGCAGTATTTGTTACAAATCAAAATTTGTTGTCAAGTAATGAAATGGAAAACTAAGAGGTGTCCTTCGAGATCATGAAAATTTATATTTTATTTTATTATAGGTTATTGATTCATATTTTGCTAAACACTTTTATCTCCCGAGAACAAGTGTTTTTTTAGATGACAAATATTTCTGTACTGCATTCATTCAATCAATAAACAATCTTTCATATCCCAAGGTAGTTTAAGTATAAAAGTTTATAACGCTCTTGTATTTTAATGAAACGTTGTCTCCTGAATATGAAAAAAGATTTTAGTCTTAACATTTTGAAATCTTTTTTGACTATCACTACAAAGATTTTTATTAAAATAAAGATGCTAATATGTGTATGATGAGTAAAGAGTTCGTAATCTGAAATATGGAAAGGTATCAAAAGAGCGAGAATAGACGAAACGATGACATAGAATTCAATTATTCCAAATGTTTTTGTAGCATATGCATTTAATTAATCCTTTCAAAACCGTCTGACCGAGGTGAACAGCCTCGGTCTTAAATGAATGATAAGGATTATTGGAATCCTGTGAATGGTTACATAGTCAGCTCATGTACCATTCACCTACATAATTTCAATATAGATAGTTACCATGCTTACATGCTCGAATATCCGGTACACTAACTCTTTCAATTGTGCGGAAATATTTTGGTTAATTAACGAAAGTAATCCAGATATCCTTAGATGCAATTGTACATGTTCCTTTGGGGAAGTAGAAGGTCATTTATCACAAACAATAATGTGGGAATGATAGATTCCATAATCATTCGTTTGATATCTTTTGCATAAATTATTAAATAAACTATTACACTCGCATATACATACATACATACATACATTATATATATATATATATATATATATATATATATATATATATATATATATATATGTGTGTATAATGTATGTAAATATGTATGTATGTATGTATATATAAGTCAGGGGAGGCTTAATTAGGATTTTTATCTTCGAAGATCGTAGAATTATAAGGGTATATTTAGACTACTGTTTACATTAATTAGTTGTGCGCATTGGATATAATTTAATATTTATAAGTACTGAAATGTCTACATTATCCATTAACCTCTCTGTGCATCGGTATGAATAGTTGTTTGTTCGTTATTCAATGTGTGCCTGTTCTTCTTGGAATCCACCTGTAGTTATAAGAAGTAAAATGGAAAGCCGTAGATTTTCGAGCAAGTATGAAAGAGAGATGACCTGGTATGGAACGGAATTTCGACCAGTAACGAATTGAGAAAAACTGATGTATTGACAGGTATGAGACAGGAAAAGCTTAAATTGAATATTTCTCTTATGAAGGCTGAAAAGAACCCCTTTGTGCAGCTATACCTCTCTCCGTCCCTTGTTTTTTTTTATTTTTAGATTAAAAAAGGGATAATTGAGAAGTGAATCCTTCATAAATCCTTGAAAATTGCCTTCTCTGAACGGCGGAGTTGAAGTCAGTACCTCTAATTGCTTTTCTCCTCGAAGGATTCTCTTCGTGATACGTTAAGGGGAGCAAATATTAGCATAGGCTCCCTCCTCTTAAGCGACCTTGCGAGATCTGACGGAATGCCGAGCAACCTTTTTTTGTTTTATCTTTTCTCCCTTTCCCAGCTGTATTTGAATTAACTGAAATATCAAAAGGATGGAGCGTTGGGTTGGAAGAGTAGATGTTCTCTTCCAGTGTGGAGAAGGATCATCATCGTTTTTTACGTAGATTTTATGTTTTTTTATGTTTAGGGTGTAGGAGGCATGCTAGACATTCCTCGTGTTCTCATGTCGGAATTTATGCATAGTAAACAAAAATATCTTTAAGAGACAGACTGGAGCATCAGACTTACCTGACAAGAGTCTTACCCAGTGGAAGACCCACATTACATGACAAGTGGCGGACTTGGAATCCTTTCCGAGCAATGTAGTCTTTATATAATTTACATAGTCTGCCTGAGGTATTTCTCTGGCATGAAGGCTTGGGGTCAGAACCACCTCCTGTAAAAATAAAGAGGTAAAATACTGCTGGAACTGATACCACCCAGATATACAGCCTTCATTCTGGGCCTGTTTATCGCGAATGTTTCATTAGAAATAGGCTCTTTTTCACCTTGCGGTGGAACAACAATGCTGGGGCCTCGGATGACTAAAGCGAGAATCAAAGCATTCCTAAGGAGGAAACGGTTTGCGCTTTGTGGTGTTATTAACCAAATGGCTAACAGTTCTCGACGTTTCATATTCGCCAGAGACGTTGGGAGAATGTTGTATGTTCTCTTGTGTTGTATGTTGGCTTCATAGCTGATTGGTATTGAAATGATTGCAGTATGTCCGGAAGTGAGTTCAGGATTGTGTTATATATGTATATTGTACTCTCAAAACCCTGCAGGATTTTTTGTGGGTTCTAGTAGATAAAGATAAGTGCTCTTCGGGGTCAGTGGTGTAGGTGGATTTTGCTTTCTGGGAAATTTATAGTGTACTTAAAAATGATTATATATTTTTGTTCGTAATTTATAGTAATATATAAATATAGACGTTTCCTGATAAATATATATAAAGCCAATAAAATCAAATGACAGTAAAGGCATCAGTTGGGTTTTATTTGTTATTTCAATAACACTGAAGGAGAAATGTATAGTTTCTCTTAAACTAGATATATAATATTGAGGTTTTACTATCTCATTCTTGTAACTGTGTAGCCCAGTATGCAATGGCCGCGCTAGGCCAAGGGTAAATAAGCTTCATTGACTGGTAAAGTAAGATGTCGTGGAAAAGTTGGAATATATTAGTCATATTATCATTAAGTTTCTATACAGTGTGATAGAAACGTAATTGAAGTATTCTGTGAACAGCAATAGCTTGTTGTGATTTGCAAAAATTTAGAGTAGAATTTTTAAAAAAAATTAAATTTTACCCCTATGATATCACTGGGAAAAATAAATCTGACACAGGCCAAGTTCTTAGGTCTCTCTCGTCTACTATAATCAAAGAAAGATCATTAAAAGAAATTCGGTTTTTTGAAGTGGAAAAAATCAATATATACTTACCTGCACCTAGCAAAAAGGGGCGAAAATGCTTTTTATTATAGTCAAAAAAGTATTTTGAAGTCCTCATGATTCCTCTGAGAATAGGTACGTAAACTGAGTCTTTCGGTCGTTTTCTTTTCTTTAAAGAAGATCAGGATTCACCATAAAGCTTGATAACGACTCGAGACTTTAGAGATGAAAGTTTCAGATTTCACGGAAATCCAGTCTGATAAAAATGGAAGAAAGATTGGCTTTTAAATGCTTCGCGAGCTCTTCGATGCGTCGCATACTATTCTTTTGCAAATGCATTATCTGCTGGAATAAGACAAAAGTTTCATTATTAATGTTTAAACGATAAAACCTCTCTCTCTCTCTCTCTCTCTCTCTCTCTCTCTCTCTCTCTCTCTCTTGTTTTAAACAATGTATCGCTGCTTTAGAATTCTCATGATGACCAGGACTCGCTTTTCTCTTTGATGTCGACCTAAATGTGCAGGGAAGCTCGGACGTCGTTTCTTGCATGACATAACATAGAGTTTGAGAGAGAAAAAAAAAAAAAGATTCTTGGCTCCGTATTCGGTAAAACTTAGCGTATTCCGATTGAGAAAGGCACACGCAGAGGTCAAAATAATTTCATCGATTAGTTTAGGTCACAGGATTGTATCAAAAGGTTAAAGTACGTGTGCATATTTAATTAGCCCGTGTTGTTGTTATGTTCAAGTTCGTTTGTACCTAGAGTTTTGCAATTGTTATGATGCTCATGTAACTAAATAAAAATTCGTTTGCGGATGGTCGTCTGTGAATTCGCTTTAGCCTCATCCATTTTTTTCCTTTGCAGATCGTTTGTTCATATCAGTGTCTGTTTCTTTACTCACTTGTTAGCGGGATTAAGCGGAAAGAGTTGTACGAATTTATTGGAATATTTTGCTGGTTCTTCTGAAATCATGTCTGACGTATATGATTTTGATTGTGGTTCGATTCTTCACCTTAGAATTTTCATTAGGTTATAGTTTTCCTTCATCAGCCTTATTGTGGACTCCTCAGAATTTTTCCTCGAGGTTTACGGAGAGCTCTCTTGGGCCTTCGATATCGTGAACAGTTTCGTTGTGCAGGTCCTGTTGAAGTCTGCTCCTTAATTTTATTAGAATCTGAGGCTGGGGAAGTGTAAGTACCGAAATGCAAGTGAAATAAAATGAATAAATTGTAGGAGATTATAGTTCCATTGAAATTTCGTTGAAAGATATTTTTTCACAAAAGAAATCCAATTGAAAACTAAATCAAAATTGTAATACATTTAAATTCGTTTGTAGGACATTATAAATAGTTGACTAATAAAATGGTAGATGAAGTGAAGCATAATGAGAGAATGGATTAAGTATATTGTATAATTAAAATATATAATTTGCGTATAATTAATAGAAAATAAGTAAGCGTGAGGATAAAGAAGGAGACATGAATAATCTCGGTTATTTATTTTCATACCAGACAGTTATGTGTCACGAAGGACATTTTTCATCATTACGCCATAAGACTGGAAGGTGTTGCTGATGAATCCTGGCCATAAGAAAATGTTATCTTTTTTTAGAGTTTGTGGTTGCAGAAAAGATTTTTGATTCTTTGACCATGATTTCGATGACAACATAAACTGTCTTTCATATTTTTTATTGTCATGTGAGATTTCGCAGCTACAGCTTAAATAACTGAAGTATTTTCGGGTGAAATAAGACAAACAGCACAGCTTGAGACATTGATTCGCTAATACGAAAAATAGAAAGTGAAGACCTGTAGAAACTGACTCTGCCGTGCTCGTTAATGCCAGTGTTGTTGTTCGTGATCTAATAGTGAACACTGAACTGCTAACAAGAGGCAAATGAGGAAAGCACAAGTAACATTAAGGATTCACAATTAGGCACTGGCGTGACGCCGGAATGGGAGTGTATTCATTTAGTAATTTTCACAAGGTACAAATAGTTCATTAGTATGGATCATTCAGCATATGAATTCTTCATGCCGATTACCATGCTACACTTTATTAGGGTCACTAATGTTCCTTGGCAATGAATTCTTGACAGAAGTATGCTGTCAGTAAGTCATTATTTTTTTATAATTACTCTTAGATGCAATTTGATGCAATTATATTAATTATATCGTGTGAGGCATAACAAAGCAGTCCAATTTTTTAGTGGCTCCTTGCCCTTATTTGTTTGACTTGAGGAATAAATGTTAATTTCGCTATTGCAGCTGTTTGGAACTGAATTCGTATGTTTCTGCATTGTCTGAACGAATGCACTGTCGTAAGTGGGTTCAGGTTAAGCAAGGTTATGGAATTATCTGCTGTTGATATTATATGTGACAGGGGTGTTGTAGCATTGTACGTTTAGCGGCCTCTCACATTTATGTTAAGAGCTTCGACAGACTTTCTGCCTATGTGGCTGAAAGTCTGTCAGAGCAGGAGGCAGAACTTGTAATTGTTAAGATAACATACAGTTTGATCTTTCAGCCAAAAAAAAAGGTAAGATTAAAAAAAAAAAGCCAAGTATATCTTAGTTTAACCAGACCACTGAGCTGATTAACAGCTCTCCTAGGGCTGGCCCGAAGGATTAGACTTATTTTACGTTGGTTAAGAACCAAGTGGTTACCCAGCAACGGGACCTACAGCTTATTGTGGAATCTGAACCACATTATAGCGAGAAATTAATTTCTATCACCAGAAATAAATTTCTTTAATTCTGCATTGGCCGGCCGGAGACTTGAACTTGTCGTAGCAGAGTGCTAGCCGAGAACTCTACCGCCAGTCTATCAGCCCTTGACACCCTCTGGAGCAGTAGTCCCAGAAACACTGGCCGAAAAGCGAAAGGATAATATATATAAATTCAAATTTGTCGTGTGTTAGTAATTTTATATACTATATTTTAGAGAATTTTATTCCTCCCTTTTTCTTGTATGCTCTTCGTATATCGCTTACGAGCTTTGTAGTGGGTGAGATAAAGTAAGGGCCGCCTGTTATAGAAGGTCAGTGTTAGGCGTTGTAAGATTTATTATATTTGTTTTCTTCCACGGGAAAATAGACACTTTACGCTGTGTAGTTGCAACTGGAGAAAGGTCGAACTACAGTATGCTGCCATTTTTTAAATTCTCTGGTTTATTTTTTGGTGACATCCGTGCCTGAGTAAGGTTTCAGAGTTCGGTAGAGTTAGTAATTTAGAACTCATTCTGATCCATTATATTTTTCTACATTTATTCACATTTTTTTTAACAAACTGTTGTTGATATAGCTGAAGTTTTCTTCCGCTTTTAAGTTTGACTGCGTTTCGCTCTTATTGTACAAAAGCCACATTGATACGGCCAAAAAGCTGCTGTCTTGCAGTGGGTTTGTATGGGGGATTTCCCCTCTTATTATCATCTTTCTGTCGTTTCAGTAAGTGAATTTTTTGTATGGCTTCTCGGCGTGTCTTTCCCGTTTTCAGTGAAGCGGAAATTAGATTTTTTTTTTTTTTTAGAAATACGTCAGTACTTTTCAACCTATCATCTTCAGAGGTGAAAAGATACACGGGAAGTAATTCAGGGTGAGTTTCTTAGCCCACCTCTTGCCCGATGTATGACAAGGGGAATTGTGTTCCGCGGCGTATGGCACATTTCACATTTGTCACCTATCCAGATCAGACCAGTCTGTAACTTTGCTGATCGGACGAACCGAGGTATAACGAGCATGTTCCTGTCGTCGGCAGTAGTTGTGCTTGCCCAGTAAAATGGATACCTTTCTTAGCCCGGTCTTGAATGGAAGGAACTCACGAAAGTTCAAGGTAATTGTATTTATGTATAACCTTTAGAGAAATGTGATCCGTAAAGGAGTAAAAATTTAAGTATCAGGAAAATAGAAAGGCAGCGAGGATTTGACTGCATAGTTGTAGAGCAGTGTGTATACCCAAAACCTAAATGTTGATGGACATCAGATTTTTCCCGATAATATTATCGGACAAAATAAGAGGTCTGATAGACTTCAAAGAGAAATAAGTGGAAAGTCTCTCTCTCTCTCTCTCTCTCTCTCTCTCTCTCTCTCTCTCTCTCTCTCTCTCTCTCTCTCTCTCTCTCTCAGTCCCATCTTATAATAACGCAGCCTTTCCCAGAAATCAGGAAGTCAGCAGTTGTGTAAATCGTATTTAATAAGAAATCTGGTAACACATCATTTTTACCCAATCTTTCCCAGACACTAATTGAACTTTAATACTTTACCGTCAGCGAAGTCTGAAATGCAATCAGATATAGAGCTTACAGATAAAGAAAGATTAGTTCGAAACTGAGTACGAACATTTGGTGGCTGGAAGGCAGAGCCAAGAAAGGTACGGATGGATTAAATAATGGCAAAACATGTTTAAGAAAAGAGGCAAACTCGAGACAGAGCACCAAAAGATTTGAAAGAAAATACAGAACCGTTTCATTTGAGATTTGTATACGTTTGTTACCGATGATAACAGGTTTAAAGGGTCACAATGAAGAGTTAAAGGTTAACACAGAGTGATTGGTTAGTTGGTTTAAGTAAGATGGGGTAGTGGAATAAAACCACGATTTCAGTCTGAAGATTGTGTGACCAAACATACAATACAACCGTTTTTTCAGATAAAATAGTTTGAAATTCACAATTATTTTGAAGAGGCATTATACAAAATGAAGATTAAAGTGCAAGAATTAAAGGTCCAAAATCATAGAAACCTTTCCACCAACCAATTGCTTAAGAGTTATGCTAAAAATGAACGTGCAAGGGACATTTTCAGCTCTTGATGTAATTAGAATACTGTGGTTGACAAAAGGTAGGGTGTAAGTTAGACCAAAGGATTATGGAGGTACCAAGTAGGAGGATGAAGATTAGAGGAGACCAAGCTTCAAATTCACAAGGAAAAAAAATTAGTGTTAAAGGTTTTAGTGCTCATCTCTCTTTGTAAGAAGCTGAACCAGAAAATGCTACTAGGAGGAATTTTAGTGCTCGGAATTTAATTATTGGGAATAGTTGATGGGACTGATATTACCCCTCAAAATATTTCTGAGAAGTCGTTTCGAAATCATTTCAAACCTGATGCCTGATCAGTAAATCCAACGCCTTGATCAGCTTTTAAGCAGAAAGTGCAGGAAAGATTTGAAGCAGAGGATTATAGCGCTGCGTGCGAGATGAATTTAAGAGCTCTGTCGTTTCATTAACAAGTTATATATAATTTGATGTTGTCAGTGGGTGAGTGGTTGTTGAAGTAAAGAATCTGAAAATAGAGAGGAGCTGTTATTTCAGTCTATGCCCGAGAGTCGTAGGTCCTTTAAGTACATAAAGAATTCTTCTGCGAAATTGAATAATCAGGGAGTTAGCATTTTTCATTTACAAATTAGAAATTGAAAGAGAGGCTCGGTTGACTGACGAGTCAGCTTCTTGTTAGACTAAGAACAAGGCTAAGATTACCAGGCAGAAGAACCTGTTCTCATGCCTCTATCTCTGAGGGATTTTTCCCGGCCGGCTGATGAAGAGTTAGAGGAATTTATTTCTGGTGATAGAAATTAATTTCTCTCTATAATGTGGTTCGGATTCCGCAATAAGCTGTAGGTCCCGTTGCTAAGTAACCAATTGGTTCTTAGCCACGTAAAATAAGTCTAATCCTTCGGGCCAGCCCTAGGAGAGCTGTTAATCAGCTCAGTGGTCTGGTAAAACTAAGGAATACTTAACTTTCACTTCTGGCAGTGCAAAAGCATTGACCTCAAGGTGAAAACCACGATGGAGCTTGTACCGCAGAATATTTGATGTCCTTGAAGTGATATGCAGGGAAGAATGTGCTCTCCAGGAAGAATGAGAAGCGATTTAAGGCTAAGAACACGAGTTCGGTTTTTATTGATTGGTCTTTTATTGTATAAATGTCCGTCTAGTTCTTTAATATAAAGAAAATATCATGAGGAGGAATAAATGACCTTTACAAAGTCTATATGTCAAATGGAGAGGAAAAAAAGTTTTGAAAAATGGAGGGCAATTAGAAAGTTGATTAATGAAGAATAGATCTCTTGAGATAAAATTTTACATCCGCATAGTATCTCAGAGGTGAGATTCAGTATCTTGACCATTTTATTTTGTTGGCGATGGGGTAACGCCACACACCCTGACTTTGAAAATTGAGAGCGGAATATAAATTGAGTGAAAGTTTGGAAAGGGTCACAAGAAGCGCTGCTGGTCAACCCAGAGCCTTGATGGAAGACCTGTGGTTTTCCAGTGATGGATGAGTAGCATCGAGAATTGCTGGGCATTTAAAAGATAGCAAAAGACGTAAGGAATAGCCTCATTAGCACAAAAATATAGTGAACTAAAAGCATACACGTTTCATTGTTATTAGTATTTTTATCATTGTTTTCTTTTCAGTCTCTCATTTCTTACTTCCTGTTTACTTTCAAAGTAAAATCATTACTAAGCATGTCGTTTATTTAATATTGTCCAGTAATCTTTAATAGGAGTGAGGAATTAAACCTTATCTTGAACTTGGTCTTTCATTTGAAATATATATATCTGTTGGTGTCAGAGTAAAGGAGAAAAATGGTTTTACGTCACATTATCTAAAATGATTAGGGTATTAACACTAAGAATGCCAGGTGAGAAACACTAGATAGAGATCTTGTGTGTGTGTGTGTGTAGGCGCAGAAAGTTCTTTGTTATTTTTGTAAAGAATTTACACGTACCATTTAGAGTACAGGAAATGTTGAATATTATTGTTTTTCGCACGGTCTAACAATTGCCTCCAAGTTTCTTCCTTTAACCTCTTGAGAACGTCACAACTAATTCATTGATCAGCGTGAACAAAGTACCCATTGTATACCTCAGCAAACTGACCAAATATTCTACATTCCACAAGGTACAATTGGCATCGTTATCCATCTCGTTTAGACTCTGACTACGTTTTAAACCTTTCCTTTGATCTACTTTGTGCGATTGATGGATTGATTCCTTAATGGTGTTTTTTAATAATTAATTTCTAAGCCTTTGTAATTTTTTATATTTAATGTTTGTTATTTATTATAAATACACGGGGGTCATTCATGTTCATGTTTTGAGGTTCCAGATTCATCGTAAAAGTTTAAGGCTTCTGTTCCAGTTTAATACTTATCCTGCCGTGGTATATGAGTAAAG